>NW_024582469.1:1868976-1910212 GCF_018398535.1 Haplochromis burtoni
TTTTATATCAAAAAAGGGTTTATATCAAAATCTTAGATTAGATTAGCTGAAACTTTATTAATCCCTCGGGTGGGTTCCTCCGGGAAATTTGGTTTCCAATTGCACAGCACCGACAGAATATACAGAATGTGAGCAGAAACATACCATATATACACATCTATAAATACAGAGTATACAAAAGGGATAAATAGAATAAATAGGAATAAGAATACAAGGGAATTGCACATTTCAAGTATGTGAGTCGCCGTTGGATATTATCAGAGGATAAATCTGAGGATATTAAGGCAAAATCTTGCCTATTCCTCATTTTCTCAGTAAAGTGGTCCCTTCAGATCTGATGTTTTCACAGTCCTGGTCATTAAATACAAGAGATTTCAGTCTTTGTGTTTTTTCTTATCACTTCTCAATGATTTGAAACATTACTGTATCTGCACGCTTTCATTCACAGTTTTAAAGAGTTTGAATAGAAAACCTGACGCATTAGAATCAAATGTAATCAAGCTGCAATCATATAGTCTCATCAAGGCAGATTATTTCCTTTCCTAATGTCAAATAATTACGTAAAAATAACCAAGGCTGTTTTTTTTCCAATAAAGCTGCTATTTTCCACTGATAATAGCAGCTTTAATGTTACTGAGAAAAACCAGTGATTTGAAGTTTTACAGACTTTCCAAAAAATAATATTCTTAAAGACAAATTTCATTTTAAATAATTACAACTGAAAAACTAAACAACTAAAAATATGTATTCATTTGCATCTTCTCTATAACAGTTTGACTTATCAGCAAAATGGTGCATTAACTTGACGTGGAGTCATTCTATTCATGTTGTTCCTTACAGCATAAGTCTGATGAATAGAGACCCATGAAATTACATTTCTGTAGTGTGTAGTGAAGGGGAAACCTTCAAGGGAAAAATTACCTTGAGACAGTCATTTTTCAGGTGGACGCTTTCTTGAGTTACAGAAACAAGTAAATTTCCTTCCTTCCCTCTTCTGGAATCACAGTAGATAGGACACCATGGCAATAAAACGCACTCGAATTGTGAGTCATGGAAAAAGTAAAGAAAGAAAAGCAATTGAGATTCTGCAAGGGAGAGCTGAGCACTATTTACCTATGCTGCCCAGAGTGAGCCTTTGGGCACATTATACAGATGGCAGCACAAATAAATGATGCCTTATATTGATCAAAAGGAAATGTTTTAAAAAATCTGCTTGATTTCCTCATTGCTATTCAGGAATAATTTCTGTTGTGCAAAATATTTTGGAATTGTAAGGTTTTGTCTTTGATATTTTCATGAAATTCTGAATTACATTATATATGTCTATATATAGGTTTTTTACTTGTGGTATTTTTTCTTTCTGTTTCAAAACCGAGTCAGTTTATTTGTGCATTTTAGTGGAGTTTGAATCATCTGGATAGTACAAGAAACTCCCAGTTAACATTATACTTTCAAAGCAGTAGTAGCCCCAAGGTGCAGATTTATTAATAGTTCATGCATGTAAATGGCTGTATTTGTGTCAAGAGGCCAAAACGCAGTTGAGCTGTACCACCACATCCCAGATGATCTCTTATTTCACATGATCGTCCAGTTCATGAAGTTAACAGTGTAGAGAAGCAGCAATTTTTGTACTCATTGACTATGCATGAGCATCTGGTCAATGTGGATGTGTGATCATGGTGCTCCAACCGAGAGCTTCTCGCTGTGTTTCCCTACGCAAAAGAAAAACATGCAGATATACGGGGCTCGTGGAGTCACGTCCTACTTTCACTTCTGCCTTTGTGGTGGCATAAAAATGCTATTTGAGACAGACATGACAATGATTCAAAATGAAATCTAAATTGGTACAAAAAGGACTACAGTCTACAGTCAAACTTTAGAAGCCTTACAGTCTAGGACTGGTAAGATTTGTGAAAATGTCTCTTTTGGGGGTTTAAAAAAAAGCAATGAAGCTGGAAGTAATACAGCTTCATATCTTTGTTTGCTTTACTTTCGTAATAAAGTTCCCTTTTCACTGAGTACATACTGTGGAAATTGAGTTTTATTAAAGGATAATCATAGTGGAAACCTTTCTTAATCACTGTAACTAGATACAGTGCTGATATACTTGTTTTGTACTCCACTACAATTCAGTACAAAAACAGTGCTTCTCAGCAATAACTATTTGCTTTTTAGATTACTTTTAGATGACTTAATATGTCTGTAAAATATTAAAAACCCAAATGTATACACTCACATTTAAACTTGTAAAAGTAATGAAAATAACCAGTTTAAGTTCAAACCAAGCACCAGAAAGGGGAAGAAAGGTGATTTAAATGACTTTCTACGTGGCATGGTTTCTGGTGCCACACACAGTGGTCTGACATCTCTGGGGTTTACAGAGAATGGTCCATACGAGAAAATATCTAGAGAGTGGTAATTTAAAAAATACCTTGTATATCAGAGGTTTGAGGAGAATGGTCAGATTGCTAAAAGCTGACAGGAAGGCGACGGTAACCAAAGAAAGAAAGACACTTGTTGAAGTCAAGGTATGCAGAAGATCATCTCTGAATGCACAGCACGTCAAACCTTAAAGCAGTTGGGCTACAGCAGCAGAAGACCACACCAGGTGCTGCGCCTGTCACCTAAGAACAAAGAACTGAGGTTACGGTTCGCAGGGTCTTACCAAAATTAAACATTAGAAGGCTGAAAAAATGTGGCCTGGTTTGATGAGTTTTGATTTCCGCTGCCACATTCAGGGTCAAAATTTGATGTAAACATGAAAGCATGGATCCATTATGCATTGTATCAACAGTTCAGGGTGACAGTGATGGTGTTTACTGGTGTAATCTTATTGGCACAGATTGGCACCCTTAGTACCAATTGAGTACGGTTTAAACACCACAACCAACCTCAGTATTCCTAATGAACATTCCCATCCCTTTATAACCACAGGGTACTCAGGGTCATCATTGAGATGCAATAGAATGGGAGATTCACATGGATGTTTGTTCTAACAAATCTGCACCAAATGTGTGATGTTATCATCTCAACATCTCCAAAATCCAAAATCTCAGAGGAATCTTTCCACCAAATTGTAAATATTTTGGATTCAAAAGGGGGGTCATGGCCATGAGTGTATAACAATTTATACACCCAACTCTTCCTCTTTGATATACAGAATCAAAATATGACATGCTTAATATGAAAAAAGGAAAAAAAAAGAAAAAAAAAGACATGCTTAATATGACAGCATTGAATGATGATGTGATAAAACACATATTACTATTAAAGTAACATTTCTGTTTTTGTTTACTTTTTAGGTGGTTTTCACCTGCAGGGCCATTTTCAGTATGTGCATATAATCTACAAGCTACAAAAAATAAACCATTTATGCACAATGAGTCAAAATAATATGATAACTATCAACGCATAAACACTACATTAATGTTACAGCTAGGTGGGAGCTTTTAACTCCTTGAGATAGTCAAATTAAGTGATAAAGCGCAGTAGATGTATAAAGTTTCCTAGTAAGTTTCCAAGTAATGCTGTTCTAGAAGAATTAAATGCACTTAAAACAGTCTCAGTTATACAGTATATATCTAGTTGATAAATTCAAGTTTGGGAAGCCTTCTTCACACATTAGTTAGTTATGGAGTTCCACAGGGTTCTGTACTAGGACCAATACTTCTTACATTATACATGCTTCTCTTCAGTAATGTTATTAGATAACACTTTATACTTTTTCATTCTCATACAGATGTAATCATCTTTGATGCCAGATTACACAAATTGATTACTACAATTACAGGGATGTGTTAAAGACATGAATGGCTGGATGACCTGTAATTTCCTGTTTCTGAATTTAGACAAAACTGAGGGTATTATAATTGGCCCTAAACAAATTTTCAAAACATGGTACCTAACTTACTCTGGATGACATCGCATTGGCCTCCAGTAACACTGTGAGAATTCTTGGTGGGTTTTTGTGATTAGCATATGTCCTTCAGCACATATACTAAACAAGTATGTAGGACTTCCATTTGATCAGAAACACTCTTTCTAACAGTTATATTGAAAAGCTAATTCACACACATTACATCTAGGCTGGACTATTGCAATTCTTTGTTATCAGGCAGTTCTGAAAGCTCCCTGAAAAGCTTTTACTTATCCAGAAATACTGCTGTGAGAGTGGTAACAGACGGGAGAAAGATCATATTTCTCCCATATTAGTTTATCTTCCCTGGCTGTCTGTTAAATCCTAAATAGAATATAAAATCCATCTTACAATAATCAGGCCCCATCACATCTTAAAGACCTCCTAGTATTATATTACCCTAATAGAACGTTTCAGTCTCAGATTGTAGGTTTAAGTAGAATGGGAGGCATAGCTAATCAGACACTGTCCTATAGAACCAGCTCTCAGTTTGCTTTCCATTTTAATAATCATTATATTTAGGGCTGGATAAGTAACTATATATTACTCCTCCACTACCCCGTTTTTATTCCCCATATATAAAAACACCCAGCACGCCCCTGCGGGCGGTTTATCCTTCAAGCTCGGGTCCTCTACCAGAGGCCTGGGAGCTTGAGGGTCCTGCGCAGTATCTTAGCTGTTCCCAGGACTGCGCTCTTCTGGACAGAGATCTCCGATGTTATTCCCGGGATCTGCTGGAGCCACTCGCCTAGCTTGGGAGTCACCGCACCTAGTGCTCCGATTACCACGGGGACCACCGTTACCTTCACCCTCCACATCCTCTCGAGCTCTTCTCTGAGCCCTTGGTATTTCTCCAGCTTCTCGTGTTCCTTCTTCCTGATATTGCTGTCATTCGGAACCGCTACATCGATCACTACGGCCGTCTTCTTCTGTTTGTCTACCACCACTATGTCCGGTTGGTTAGCCACCACCATTTTGTCCGTCTGTATCTGGAAGTCCCACAGGATCTTAGCTCGGTCATTCTCCACCACCCTTGGGGGCATCTCCCATTTTGACCTCGGGACTTCCAGGTTATACTCGGCACAGATGTTCCTGTACACTATGCCGGCCACTTGGTTGTGGCGTTCCATGTATGCCTTGCCTGCTAGCATCTTGCACCCTGCTGTTATGTGCTGGATTGTCTCTGGGGCATCTTTACACAGCCTGCACCTGGGGTCTTGCCTGGTGTGATAGACCCCAGCCTCTATGGATCTTGTACTCAGAGCTTGTTCTTGTGCTGCCATGATTAGTGCCTCTGTGCTGTCTTTCAGTCCAGCTTTGTCCAGCCACTGGTAGGATTTCTGGATATCAGCCACCTCCTCTATCTGCCGGTGGTACATACCGTGCAGGGGCCTGTCCTTCCATGATGGTTCCTCGTCTCCCTCCTCTTTCTTGGGTTTCTGCTGCCTGAGGTATTCACTGAGCACTCGGTCAGTTGGGGCCATCTTCCCAATGTATTCTTGGATGTTCGTTGTCTCATCCTGGACTGTGGTGCTGACACTCACCAGTCCCCGGCCCCCTTCCTTCCGCTTAGCGTACAGCCTCAGGGTGCTGGACTTGGGGTGAAACCCTCCATGCATGGTAAGGAGCTTTCTTGTCTTTATGTCAGTGGCTTCTATCTCCTCCTTTGGCCAGCCTATTACCCCAGCAGGGTACCTGATCACGGGCAGGGCGTACGTGTTGATGGCCCGGATCTTGTTCTTACCATTCAGCTGACTCCTCAGGACTTGCCTGACCCTCTGCAGGTACTTGGTGGTTGCAGCCTTTCTAGCGGCCTCTTCATGGTTCCCATTTGCCTGCGGGATCCCCAGGTACTTGTAACTGTCCTCTATGTCTGCAATGTTGCCTTCTGGTAGTTCAATCCCCTCAGTTCTGACTACCTTCCCTCTCTTTGTTACCATCCGACTACACTTCTCCAGTCCGAACGACATTCCAATGTCATTGCTGTATAGCCTGGTAGTGTGGATCAGTGAATCGATGTCTCGTTCACTCTTGGCATACAGCTTGATGTCATCCATGTACAGGAGGTGGCTGACAACTGCTCCGTTCCGTAGTCGGTATCCGTAGCCAGTCTTGTTAATGATCTCACTGAGGGGGTTCAGGCCTATGCAGAACAGCAGTGGGGACAGAGCATCTCCTTGGTAGATCCCGCACTTGATGGTGACTTGTGCTATGGGCTTGGAGTTGGCCTCTAGTGTTGTACGCCACATCCCCATTGAGTTCCTGATGAAGGCTCTTAGGGTCCCATTGATCTTGTACAATTCTAGGCATTCCAGTATCCAGCTGTGGGGCATTGAGTCATAGGCCTTCTTGTAATCAATCCAGGCAGTGCACAGGTTGGTCAGTCTGGTCTTGCAGTCTCGGCTGACTGTTCTGTCTACCAGTAGCTGGTGTTTTGCGCCTCTGGTATTCTTGCCAATTCCTTTCTGTGTCCCACTCATGTATTGACCCATGTGCCTGTTCATCTTAGCCGATATGATGCCTGACAGGAGCTTCCATGTAGTACTGAGGCAGGTTATTGGTCGGTAGTTGGAGGGGACCGGTCCCTTCTTGGGGTCCTGGTCGGACGCCGACGGTAGCATCGGTAACCGTCCGACCTTCGGTTAGCCATTCCGGGTGTCTCTCGTTAACTAGCAGCTGGTTCATTTGTGCTGCCAGACGCTCGTGGAGTGCAGTCAGCTTCTTTAGCCAGTAGGCGTGAACCATGTCGGGCCCTGGTGCTGTCCAACTCTTCATACTGGAGACCCTTTCTTGGATATCTGCCACTGTGATGGTTACTGGACCCTGTTCGAGGGAGACATATATATATATATACTTATATTATATATATATATTAGGGGTGCAACGATATTCGTATCGATATTGAACCGTTCGATACAGTGCTTTCGGTTCGGTACGCATATGTATCGAACAATACAATTTTTATAAAAAAATTTTTTTTATTTTTTTTTTTTTTTTTTTTGTGTCCCGTTTGGATCTATAGCCATCAGAATTGTTGTCTTGAGGCCAAGAAAGATGCCAAGAGGATTTATTTTAAGTGGATCATCATATTGGTCCATTTGATTGACCTTTATTATAATTATGAATTTATTTTATTTTCAGTTGCAAACGGGACAGACATGACTGTGGGATAGGACAGGGGGAAAGAATGAAAGAAAGAGGGGGAGAGAAAGAAAGAAAACCAAAGGGGAGAAAAAAAAAGAATACAAAATTTGTAATTTATTTTATCAACTTTCCTTCTGACGATGCTGTCTGTGTTGAGCGCTCAGTGAATCTGCATTTGACTACTCCGCCTAGGCTCGAGAGTGCAGCCAGCGGTGACGCAGTTCACTGCGCATGGTGGAGCAAGCTGCGACAGATCCACCCTCATTCAGATCGGCGTTTGGATTATTGGTTTTCATGGAGTATGACCAAGAGTAACATATGTTGATGCATGCATGCCATTACATGGGTGAACTGTAGCATTAGCCTAAGGTTGGCGTCTGCCAGCACAGGTAGCGTAAGGAGATTGCGGTGTGCGTAGGATAGAGATACACAGCTATGGGACCCGTGACGCACATTACGGACATCCAGTGAAGCAAAAACACATGCATCTACAAACTAGCCGTCATTACATTTACACAGGTTATGACCTGTTGTAATTGCGTGAATTACCAGAAACGGTGTATACTTTTATTTTAAAAGAATTTGTATATTTTTCCAAAGTGCAATGATCAGCCGCATATCGTACCCGGGCTAGATTTTTCAGTCGGGCTACAAATCTATCTTTCCCTCGGGCATTTAGAGGAATTAGTCAATGTTGATCTATCAGTAAATAGCATGTAATATGCTTGGATCGGTGAGACTGTCTTTGCATATTGAATCGCATGAACCTTGTTTTTGCTTCACTCAATGGCACGTGTATAGCGCACTGTCTGTGATGATGAATTTCCAATTCTGACATGTAAATCGTAGCTTACTATGCAAACTGACAATGAAATTCCCGCCTTAAACATGCTAGGTGATCGCCAGGAACGCTGAGCAGTAGTGCGGCTAGAGATTGATATTCGATCTAATGACCCTGAGATGAGACCTTCACAGACGAACTCAATGGTTATTCTGTGGCATAAACAGCGGTAGAGGAAGCCAGAAGCTACCACAAGCCACGAGAAGTTATGACAATCACGACTATAAGGCGACACAAAGAGTGCTCTGTCCACTGCGTTCTCATGGACTAGAACCCTTTCTGTGAGTCATTAAGCAAGACGGCTAAACATACACGCTACAAGGAGTTTCACACCGTGGTAATCAAGCTTATGATAAATCGAAATCAACTCAGGCTATAAGCTGACATTGGATGTCGTTGACGAGAAGTGTAGTCGGATGTACAAGAGGTATCGAACTGATTCTGAACAAATGACAAGAGAATTAAAATGGATCGCAGGCGAATGGGAACATAGGCCTAGCTCACACGTCCTCGAGGTCCAGTCTGGAGTCAGTGATGCGAAACAAATCGATCACACGTACGCCGACCGTGATCGTACCCGCTGAAAGGTGGCCAGGAGACCGAACGAAGCCACGACTAACGAAGTCTTTGCTGTATCGTTGCACCCCTCAGCACCTGATAGTAAGGAAGGGGCCGGACTGTAGTTCAGACATAGGATACAACATCCAATCATAATATGCCAATAGTAGTGTCATAATACCTCAGGCAGCAGAAACCCAAGAAAGAGGAGGGAGACGAGGAACCATCATGGAAGGACAGGCCCCTGCACGGTATGTACCACCGGCAGATAGAGGAGGTGGCTGATATCCAGAAATCCTACCAGTGGCTGGACAAAGCTGGACTGAAAGACAGCACAGAGGCACTAATCATGGCAGCACAAGAACAAGCTCTGAGCACAAGATCCATAGAGGCTGGGGTCTATCACACCAGGCAAGACCCCAGGTGCAGGCTGTGTAAAGATGCCCCAGAGACAATCCAGCACATAACAGCAGGGTGCAAGATGCTAGCAGGCAAGGCATACATGGAACGCCATAACCAAGTGGCCGGCATAGTGTACAGGAACATCTGTGCCGAGTATAACCTGGAAGTCCCGAGGTCAAAATGGGAGATGCCCCCAAGGGTGGTGGAGAATGACCGAGCTAAGATCCTGTGGGACTTCCAGATACAGACGGACAAAATGGTGGTGGCTAACCAACCGGACATAGTGGTGGTAGACAAACAGAAGAAGACGGCCGTAGTGATCGATGTAGCGGTTCCGAATGACAGCAATATCAGGAAGAAGGAACACGAGAAGCTGGAGAAATACCAAGGGCTCAGAGAAGAGCTCGAGAGGATGTGGAGGGTGAAGGTAACGGTGGTCCCCGTGGTAATCGGAGCACTAGGTGCGGTGACTCCCAAGCTAGGCGAGTGGCTCCAGCAGATCCCGGGAACAACATCGGAGATCTCTGTCCAGAAGAGCGCAGTCCTGGGAACAGCTAAGATACTGCGCAGGACCCTCAAGCTCCCAGGCCTCTGGTAGAGGACCCGAGCTTGAAGGATAAACCGCCCGCAGGGGCGTGCTGGGTGGTGTGTTATACACTGCAGCCGTGAAATTGAATTGTATCTTCTTTCTCACATACTATGTGTTTTGTCCTCTCTATGATCTGTTTTTTTTTTCTCTTTTATTTTCCCTCAATCCCTAAGTGATCAAGGCCTATGTCTGTCTTCAGTTTTGCTGGAGGTTTCTTTCTACTAAAAGGATGTTTTTTCCTTCCTGCTGCTCCAGTAAATCTACCAATTTTAAATTAAAATTTTCCTGTTGAAGGTTTTTTCTTCTTATGATCTTCAAGGTAATGATAAGCACTTATTGTGTGTTTTACTTTTGCTTGATTAAATGCAATTTCGTTAGTGTTTTAGCATAACCCAAATATGAAATAAGTCAGTAAATACAAATGAGGCAAACTGTTTATATATTTAAAATTTTTATCAAGAAAGTGCCTTTGAATGAAAATTACACTAATCTTTTTTTCCCCAAGCGCATTTGAATGATCACTGAATAATGAATGCATATTTCAGTTGGTCCATCATTATACATTGTTATGTCTTTGATTTATTCTTTCCCACCACCATTTATCTGAGTTAATTTTATCTTAAGCTGGACGGAGGTCATTTCTTACTCTCAACTAGTTACATAATCACATTTCATTCTTCTGCTATTCTTTGCAGCATGACTAATAAACGCTTGACATCCTCTGATGTTTAAGTCTTATCTCTGCAAGATTTTCTGCCTATGGAGTACATGTGTCAGCAGCAATTATGCCACTTACCAAGCTCCTTTAACCTGTGATTTTTGGCAGCTTGAAAACTAAAATATAAGTAAATATATAATATATATAATATACAGTAAGTTGCAGCCAGAGGAGAAGGTTGAGGGGCTAGATTTAACTCGGTTAACCTTCCAGCCAGGGGTAACTACCTGAAGATTTTGTCTGAAGGATCTTGCTTGTCGTTCTAAAATTTGCTTCAAAACAGAACAAACTCAGGCTCACGTTTAAGGCTTTAATATTTGATGAATGCTGGTTTAGCCATCACAGCAGGTGACACATGAGCTGCTGATAGATTCTGCAGGATGAAACTGCTCTGGATGTTGAGTACAGTGTGCAAATATACAAGCTGAGTCAAACAGAAAAGGCAATACAGCTTTTTTTTTCATAGGGAAAAATCAGTGCTAACAGGCACAGTTGTGTTTTCAAAGAATTTATTATTTAGCAGTTGCAATATGAAGTAATCTTTCCTTTATATTGGCAATAATACACAGATCCTCTGACGTCATCTTCCCTGCATTCCTACATTGTTTTTTTTTTGTTTTTTTGTTGCTGTTGTTTTTTTACATTTTGATAAACCAGTTAATAATGACAGAAAATCTGCAGTCTAAAATTGATTTGTGATTGCATTTGGCACCCCATGTGTAATGGTCCAATGCAAACAGTGCACCAAGAGGTAAAAATTGTTAAAATTGCACAATAGGTAATGCAGTTGCTCATGTGAGCATCCAAATAAATAGTAGTCCTTAAAACATATTAATGTAACATGTGTATCAGGGATCCACTTCAGGTTAAATTGTGTAAAGTTAAACCCTGTCCCCCTGTTGCTTTCTTGTATGGCACTCATGCAGTTTTTCTACTAAATTGTAGATAAGCCGTTGATTTTTTGTTAGCTTTATGTTAACTAGCTAATTAGGCTAATGTAAGCTGTGCATGTGGGATGAAAGGTCAATGTTAGCAAAAAACCCCAAAAACAATGCCTAATCTTGAAAAAATTATCTAAATATGCACTGGATGTCTTCAGACATGATACTGTGCAAAAAGACTGAAGCTAAAGCTGCTGGATTTTACGTAAAAATAAATTTAATTAATTAAAGAGGATATAGTCTTAGAACCTTACTCTCTTTTTCCATCCTCTGATTAGTGTTTGTGATGTCAGGCAAAAAAGCAAATAAAAACTCAAATCATTGTTAGGCAATAGGTGATAGTTATCTGATGTGTTTTAGCAAATGCATATTCCTCTATTGTTCTACAAAATGACTATCAACCAAAGTTAGTCAATAATAGGGACACACCAATCCTGCTTTTACCAATTCTGATCCAATACTGAGATCTTGGCATTGAGTATCTGTTGATCCGGTACCAGAGTTAAATCAATAAACTGTAATCCTCACTGTGAGGAAGAGTATCATTCCTTATGCTTTAGCTAGCACCAGGCTCAACTTAAATCATGCTTTCCTAACAAATACATGCATCCAAGAATAGAAATGTACTTGATTTTATATTTATTAATAAAATAATAAACAACAACAGGAAAAAATAATAAAATCTAAAATGTAATTTTCATTATTTATCTAATTTATTTGCATTAGTCCGAGCTCAGTGCAAGCCTACTGCACACTGCTTTCATTGACAGTCATGCAAGTTTCTCCTTTACTTCCTCTCAATCTGAGTTCACCTGCTTTTACTGCTCCTCAATATATTGGTGTGAAGTTGAGCTGGCACAAGCACATTATGTAACCAAGACTGTAATAAAGAGTAATAAAAGCTTCCAAACAAGTGAAGGACCAAGAAAGAGAAAGCATCAACTGCTGCTTTGCTGTTAGCTTACTTAGTACTTTGTTAGCTTGGCCAATAGCAACCACTGTTGCTGCTGAGTGAATCAAATACAGTAAAAATGAATAGATTGGTCATAGATCATCTCGTTTTAAACAATATCCAATCCAGCCTTTACAATTAGGCTCGGACCAAAATCTGATCCAAATATCATATCGGTGCATTGCTAGTAAAGTGCACCTGGACTACAAAAAAGACTACAAAAAGAAACCAGAGTGTGCCTGGTACAGAAATGTTGTGTCTTGCCTACAGATTGTACATATTCATATGCAAAATCTGTTTTTAGAGATTAGGTACTATTTGACTACTACAGTAGGTTGTCCCGTAGCAAACAGCATCTGCTACAGATAAATTTTACATTGATACAAATGAGCAAACCTCTAAAACACTTTCTTATCCTTTTGCACATTGTTTTATGTTTGGTAAAGACTTAATTTAAACACCACTGCACACTTATTATATGAGAAATCAAGAATAATAAGTGAATCCAAAGCTTGACAGACTTGCCGTGCCTGGTTATCTTTGCTAAGCAGCCACTGGACAGTCACTGTTTTAAGGGAGCTGGTTTAGCAAATGATCAGTCTGATTTATAACTGCCACTTTGGTGCTTGTTCAATTAAAAAAAGTGGATACAGCAGTTTGAGGCCATAAGAAAGTCTTTGATGCAACTTCTGGGAAAAGAAATGAAAGGAACAAGCACAAGGACATAAATGTTAAAAGTCAGTGGGGGGCACAGATGGTGATATATCAAAACTGAGTCACAGTATGAGCGGATGGATGGCTTATTGGTGTTGTCCTTCTATTTGTGGCAATGGACAACTTAGTAAAGAGCCTGATAAGAAATACTGAAAACTGGAGAGAATCTGCAGAAATTACAAAAAAAAAAAAACTAGATCACAGTAGACTTTACTTATATGCAATGCCCATCAAGCCTGATAAATTTTTCAAATTAGTTTTAGTCCTGAAGGTAGTTTGCAGATGTCAGCGGTCAGCATTCATTCTGCGCAGTTTGGGAGGCAGGTTGTCCTCTGGCCGACTCCCTACCGAGGAGATCTGGACTGGTGCTGGGGTTGGAGCAGCAATGGTGCTAATGGCTGTGGGCAATCTGTGCTTCTCCAGCTCACTCTCCTCAGCTTCTCCATCCAAAGACAACAGCTGGACCTGCTCCTCCGGATGTCCTTGCCTCACTACAGGGATGGAGCTGGACCTCAGCCTCTGAATACTAAGCGGCAGATCTCCTGTGCTGGAGGCCTTCCCCCCAGGCAAGGCTGACCCAGTCTTCAGCCCCCTCCAGAGATGCTCCTCCCTGCTGGAGCTCATGCGCTGGAGTTTGCTGGGCAGCCTGGAGACTTGATCATCTACATGGTCTGCATTGTCAGCTGACAGGAGCCTCTCCCTGCGGCCTACTCGGCTGCTGTTCTTCAGCAGAGGCGAAGGGGGAGTAGGCGCAACAGGCAGGGGGTTGGGTGACGTCAGGGAGGACTTCTCCTCCTGCTCTTTGACACTGTAGGGAGGTGTGGGGACTTCAAAGGTGTTGTGGAACTGGGAGTAATCGACTCTGAAGAAGCCCTCTTCAAGAGACATGACAGGGAGGAAGCGATGACCCCACAAGACTTCATCTTCAGTGTAAGATGTCCTTGCCTGGCATGTCATACCTGAGATGAAGAGAAGAGACAGAGTAGAAAAATATTTCAAATACAGACAGGGGAAAAGACAAAGAGGAGATGACTAACACGCTGTAACATTATGAGGAAAACTGTATTAAATAAAAATGGACTGACAGCCAGACAGGAAGCTGATATGAAAGTGGTGAACTGCTTCAGGGACAAGGGAGAGGGAAACATGAAAAACTAACAGAGATGGAAGCAGCCTTGTGTTTTGAATAATTAAACACCATGAAATTAAACATTGTGTTAAATATTTCATTTTATATTACTGAGAAGCTCCATCTAACACCTGCTAAATGATGATGAGACAAATGATAAGGGACAGCGATGCTTACACAAAGTTAGTTGTTTTTAAAAAAAGACAGCAAAAGGACCTCAGAAATAAGAATACGTTCTTACCAGTGGTCTCCACGATGCCCTCCAGAATGACAACAATCTCAAACTGATCGTTCATGAGCGAGCGCTGTGACAGGTCGAAGAACGGGCTGTTGCTGTTGATCTCATGGCAGATAGTCAAAGGTGACACTAGGAAGAGCTGATCCGCCCCTGTCCCGAAACCTACATCCAGTTCACACTGATCCAGAGGCAGGAACTCGCCCTCTGGGGTCTGCCGAGACTGTAGACACAAATGAACAGGACAGTTTATACCAACACTCCCACCAAGGCAGTGTAAGGAAGAAAAGATGTACATTAAATGGATTTTCTAATCTTTCATAAAAGGGGTTTTGAGGGTTTCTACAAAGATGGAGTCCTTCTGACTCTGAGGCAGATTGCTCTGCAGCCTCAAGTCAGAACTCCTGAGATTCTGACTCGTCAGGGACCTAGCTACATAAACTAGAAAGCCTGACTGAGATAATGCTGGTGATTGGCATTTAGCAACTTCATAAACTAGCAAGAGAGTCTTAAAATCACTGATATGAAGTGGACACTTTAAAACCTGACATTATTGTTATATTTTATTTGATTTAAAACAAAAACAAAGCAGAAAGCAAAGTGTAAAAAAATTCATGCCAATTCACAGTTTTGTACTAGGCTGTGGTCAGACTATGCTGGGACCAGTTGCCAGGCAACCAGCATAGACTCAAAGAAGTTACCGGTCATATCTGCCATGCAGAAATGAAAGTGTCGAGTGTCTTCTTGTCACCTAAATTATCTTTAGGACATTATCAGTGTGGTGTTTGCTGTTTATGGAAGTGTATTTCCAGCTGAGGAAAACACATCTGACAAAATGAATTAATTGAATCATATTGTCGTCATGTTAAAAAAAAACCCTCTGAATTTCAAAGTACTGCTTTGCTTTCATGTAGAACATGCAAATGACTCTACCTACACAGCTAAAAGGTTTTATGACCCATTTTAACATACATTTTAGAGCCCTGAACTTTCCTACACATCACCCGAAAGAGGTGCATGTGAGAGTGAAAGGGTCCAAAGCCACTGAAGCATTAACCAGTTTTTAGCCTGCAGTCTCATTGGTTCAAAGTCAGTGTGTTTGGTTGAAGCTAATATTCCTGCACAAAAATAGCTTTTTACAGGCTATAGTTGAGTTCATGAGGACACATTGTCAATCTGCCAGGTTTAACCTCTCCTTTGCAGTACCTACCACTTGGTGAGTACTTTTCATGTGAAACCCAACTACTGCTACTATATATATGCACGTATTCTTTATCCTTGATCAAAAGGTAACCGAAGCTGCGTTTAAAGTCCACTGGAATAGCATTGAAAAGGCAATTTCCTTCTGGAATTTCACATGGTACCATATGAAATTGGATACTTAGAGAGTTAAAGTGGGGAGAATGAGTTGTTTTTGGTGCTCAAAGGCAGACAGGGTGAAGCCTGTAAACTAGAAGTGGTTGCTGAGAATTGCTTCCATCAGCCACACTTATTGAAAAACGGGACCGTAATGAAGAAGATGTAGATGTTATCTTTGGTCCCAGGCTCACTTGTGGTAGTACTGTTGCAAAACAACAGCAACTAAATACAAAGCGCTCCCAGAACTGCTTCGACAGACCTACACGTCTTGTCAGATGGGGACAAAAAGATTTGGAAAAATCTGTTAATGTTACAGCAGCAATCTGTCGAGCCCCAATTGCTGCTGTAACATTCAGATGGTAGGGTCAGAATTTGACATAAACAACATAAATCCCATGGATCCATCCTGCCTCGTATCAGCTTGTCAGGCTGGTTGTGGTGGTGCATTGGTGTGGAGGATATTTTCTTGGCACACTTTGGGCCTCTTAGCACCAACTGAGCATCATTTAAACTCCACAGCCTTGCTGATTATTGTTGATGACCATGTCCGTCCCTTTATTACCACAATGTATCTATCATTTGATGGCTGCTTCCAGCAACATTAACGCACCATGTCATGAAGCTCAAACCATCTTAAACTTTCCAGCAAACATAATTAAACCCCTAATGCTGATCAAAACTGGTTGCAGTACAACATATAAAACTTAACCATAGACGGACAGACCATGCTCCTATACAGAGTTCATGTCAGAACATCTCTTACAAAGTGTGAAATAGATTACATCAATCCACCATTTAGGGTTTTTTTTCTTCTTATAATTCTTTTCTCAATAATTATAATTCATTTCATTTCATTTATTCTAACTAACAAACCAACAACAAAGAAAAAAAACTTAAATGCAAACTTTCTCTACAAAGTCTAATCAAGATATCGAGGCAATGTTTAAGAAGTACCTTAAACCAATGCCAAAGTAACATCTGTGACGTCTTTCAATTGTTATATTGGAAGAAAAGACCACCAGCTAACAGCTATTCAGTACTGAAATTTCTACTGGGTGGTTTCTTGAGCACAACAATGAGTTCACTGTACTCAAATGGCCTCCACTGTCACAGATCTCAGTCAAACACAGCCTCTTTGGCATGTGGTGGAAAAAGAGATTTGCATCATGGATGCACCGTCGACAAATTTGCAGCAACTGTGTGAAGCTGTCATATCAATATGAACCAAAAATTCTGATGGTTCCAAATCTATGATGAATTAAAGCAGTTCTGAATGCAAAAGGAGATCCAACACAATGTAAGCAATGTGGACCTAATGAAGTGTATTTTTGCTGTATAGTGGTAAAAGCAAGAACAACTGACCTGAGGAGGCAATAGCACTGAAATGTACTTGTCACACTGACTGGCAGACATGCAGGGTAAAAGTGAGAATGAAGGTGTTAAAACAATAGTCTCTCACCTTCCCAGCATCTCGTTCTGACAACCCAAGCACCAGTAATCTTTATTTCTTTTTTTTTTTTCATTCACTGTGTACACACCTCATAATTTCCAGCAGATTAGACCCCATTGAAATTCTCAGCAACAGTCTGGCCTTAAGAAAACCAACATTGTTGACCAAATGTAGACCAAATAGGGCAAATCTAAATAAGCAAAGTATGTGTTAAATGAAAATATCAAGAAAGAAGCTCAAAGAAAAGGCCAAAAAGAAAAAATACTGATAATACCCATATGAGTTCTAACATTTCATACATAAACAGAAGGGTGAAAATCATATTTCCCCGTTGTTAATGTTTATTAGTAGATTAAATAGATTATATCTTCTTCCCGTCGCCTACTGTTAACTTTCATGAAGAGTGGCCTCCCCGGCCCTTTGAGCAAGGAGCCAATCGGTTCACAGATGGCAAACAGCCTGTCATTTGTATTCACCGTGATGTTGAGGACAGAAGGGTGTGACATTTCACAGGAAGACGTCTGTGCCCACAGATCCCCGGCTCGCCTTCTTGAGGGAAAGTGTCACCCATCATGCTGCATCAGTGGCTGCCGCTCACTGAACGCGCAGACGGGGAGCCGATGTAACATGTCCACTGAAGTTAAGTCAAAAAAGCAAGAAATGCGGATGTTTTTTATGTAACAGTGAGAACTCTACTTAAAAGGAAACAAGCAGAAAAAGCTGTAAAAAGCTACACCACCCACCGCGCCTTTGATCTGTCAGTCTACGGGGTGTATTCTCGTAACAAATAAAATAATGTTACTCGATTTGGGGATTTCATCAAGGAAGAGATGTAAAATCTCCTCAGTCAGAGTCTGATCATGCCTGGAATGGAGGGGTGCCTGCATAGGGTGGCTTTGCCAAACCAAACAAACTGCTTCTGTTTACCTTTGCCATTAAAGATAAAGTAATTCCATCTTTGATGCCTAAAACAATCAGGTCATGTCCGCTGTAAAGTGTTTTGGCAACTGTTAAGCCATTAAATGCATTAATCTGTTTACTCCAGCTGGACTTCCTGGATCGATTGTCTTACCGGTAGCCACTATAAATAACAGACACCCTTGCAAAAGCAGCCCTTCCTTTTGCTTTTGGTCTAAATCCCAGCTTATAGGATTACATCGTCTGACATTAAATACTTTTCACTTTATTGCTGAGAGCTTGGAGATATTACTCTCACTCTGCATGATAAATATAAAGTGGCATTCATCGGGCAGTTTGCTTAGCTTAGCAGCACAAAGCTATCATTTCAAAGCAGCAACCTCCAGGGCTGAGAAATGAGTAGCAAAAACAGTAGTTCCTGCATTGGCTACTTGTGGCTGGCTTCAAAAGCAAGACAGTCCCCACTGACTCCTGTGGGGAAATACCCAACTTCAGCAATGAATTTAACACTTTTACAGCCTTTAATAAAAAAAACTTTACAGTAGCTCCTTTTAGAGCACACCCATTTTTATGTTTTTTTTATGTTTGTTTTTATTGTTGATGTCATTATCTGACAAATATGACCTCCTGCTTGGTACAGACTGTATGCTACAGAACTTGTCCTGTCTCCAGCCCCTCACTCCCAAACTGGCTGCAGCATATGGTTGTTTCCTGTTAAAAAGGAGTTTTTCCTTCCTGCTGTTGCCAAGTCTTTGCTCATATGGGTCTTCTGATTGTTAGGGTTTTCTCTCTGTTATTATTAAGGCTTTACCTTACATTACCAAGTGCCTTGATTATTGAGAAATGAACCCTCTTGTCTAACTATGGTATAGATAAGAGGGTGGAAAAATGCTAACATTGAGGCTCTTCAATTATGCCTCTGATGTTTTCATATTTACACTTAGTGAACAGTAAAATGCAGTCCAGTGTGGTAATAGGTATTGCTGCTTAAATCCTTTTTATCCAGCTTAATTATCCATCTAACTGCCCTTCTTTTTAGCAGCAATCTTTATGACATCAAAAACAGGCAAAGCTCAAGATTTCCTTCTATTTAAATATAATAATGGTGCTACTGCACTAGATTTTCCCATTTGGAAACCAGTGTACTGGTAAGTCATTTATTTCTGGGTGTAAAGGTAAAACTGCTGATTTTAATAAATCCTCACTGCTTGCCTCACTAGCACTGTAGTGCTACAACAGAATTATACCCCTGCCAAGGACGCAGAAAGCTGCTGGATGGCTTTAACAATGTAAAAGCCTTGTGTGTTCTCTTAGTGCTGCTAAACAGTCAGCGCCACAGGGGGGAAATTAATGGCCTTTGGAAGAGGTCCTGATATGGAGGGGGTGCTTAATTTACCAAGCCACCTGAGATTCAAGTTGAGTGAAGGCAGGCCCTCTCCCTGGTGACTCACTTCCCCTTCAGTGAGAGTTTGTGTGGACTGTGTGTGCAAATGCATGTGTTTGAGAAAGATACTAAACCCAGACATCAACAATGCAACACAAATGTATTACTTTTGTGTTTGACATGCAAATGTGGACATGTGTCCAGCTACTGGGCTTTGAGCGGGAGATAAAATGTGATTCTCGCACAGACGTTGCATTCTATCTCTCAATCTGTCTGCCACAACATTATCGCTTTTCTTTTTTTGCCTCTTCTTCTCTTCTTTCTTCTGCTTTCCCTGCTTGTCCTTCAGAGTTAGACGGTGGCAGATGTTGCGAGTCATGCCGGCATATCTGCCTGCCTGTCTCGCTAAGCTCCTGCATGCATGCCTGTCTCTCTGCTTCTCGCCCTTATCACTTATCTCCTGCTGTGGACCAACCTACTGAGACAAGCTTCTGTTGACACTGACGAGCACCGCCCAGCTGTCACTCTCCCCCGCTGCATTTTTGTTCAGTCTTGTTTGCCACACTTGCTGCTGTCTACTGCTTCCATCTCCTTTGTCCCACCAATTTTTTCCTTGCCAAGATAAGCTCGTTACGACCGCGCTCTGACGGCAACCCACATGCCTGCATGTTTCCATTTTAATATTATATTTCACTTGTGCTGCAGGGGTCAGAGCACCTCTGCATTCCACTGGTTTATTAATTAATGCTGCATCAATATTAATGGAATTTCAAGGACTTTTATGTTTTTACATTAACATGCGTTGTGGATATAGGGTGGGCAGTACTGCCAGAGAGCTGTGTTTCTGCTCATAATTAAGTTTGTTATGTGTAACCATAAAATTGGGATCTACTATTATATTTCACCAGACACAAGTTAATTACTTGTGTCTTGGTCACAAGTCACGGAAGAAGGGAGTGGGAGATTGAAATAAGGCTACAATGTTTAAAGTAAATCTTTTATATTGTTATCACATCTTCTAGACAAGTCCCACATGTCACTGAGCTTGTCGATAAAAGAGACATGTGAAATGGAAAGAGGCACGCCCACCATCACCTCCTACTTTACATTTCTACTTGTGCTTCAGTCCTCTAAACTTCTACTGATGAAACTCAGTAAAATTCACATCCAGCAGTTAGAGGGCAAACTCAAGGAGATCAGTGTTGGCTTTAATGTTCATAGCCAATAGCAAGGGGGAATTATTTAGGACTCCAGTGACAGTTTCTTACATCATTGTGTAAAAGAGTCAGAAAATACATAGCTGAAGAATCCAAATACTCCACCAAGTATTCTTTTCTGTAATAATTCACTGACTGCACACACACCAACTTTACTTTTTCCCAAAAGTCCAGAGTATCCAGGTCCCACAGCATATTTATTGCCCATGCCTAGGTATCTCCGTGCCACCGTACGTTTGCACTGCTCCATCATTAGGATTTACTGCAGCATGCCTCATTTCTTCAGCCAGCTTTGTGGGCAAAACATCTGACAGTGACCTTGAGTGGCGTGCTACCTGAACATGAGCCATGGCATCGTTTGCACAGTGCAGCTGTAGTACTAGAGGGCTATGTTGAATCAATCTACTCTACAATACACCGCTGTGCAGTCTGACAACACAGTGACGTACATGGGCAGGAAAAAAGGAACAATGCAGCAGTGCTACAATCATACCCTGCACACAGATTTCACAGCACGATTAGTCCAGGATCCAAAGATGATGAAGGCTTCTTCTTAAAATATCACAATCAGCTAATGTGGACAAGACTTATGAATTCATCAAACAGGTTTTGACCCTTTACTGCAGGTTAATTGAATATTTTTATTTTTATTTTTATTTTACACGTGATTCATGTGTCCTGGACATCTGACCTTCCATTAACACATAAATGATTGTAGCTTAAAAATATCATTTAATGATCATTACTCACTGGCAGAAATCCCAGGTCAGGATCATCACATAAATTTAATCAACTGATCTTAGAAAGGAAGCCAAGGACTGTTTAAATAAAGTCTGAAAAAAAAAAGCTGATGGATGACAGCACTCTAAACAGCAAATGTTTACCATGCAGTAATTAAGCAGCACTCCAGGCTGGCACGTTCACTTAAACTTGAGACGTGAGGCAAGACCAAGAAAGCTACCTGCACAGCTAAAGTACTGGGTCTCCATTATGTATCTAATCAGCAACAGTAATGCAGCATTTGTTCCAGTACGTTCTGCTGTGAATGCTACAAATCACACCTGACTGATGAATTCAGTTCCAGTATCAGGAACCGAATACAGCTTAAACTTTCATAACAATTCCTCTTTAATGATAAATCTACAGTGGCTCTGATTGAGGCTGAAATTTTACAGCGTGTCCCGTGGGTGTTTGTTTTACTGCTTTCATTCTGTTATTTCAAACAGGACAGAATGCATTAGAGGTGACTATGCAGAGTGTAAAACGGCCTGAAATGAACTGCCCTCCTCTGCAGAGGGAGGAAAGTTGATGATGGTGCATTCTGTGTGATTATTCATCTGTGAGACTGGTGATTAAGTGCAATCAAGACACTATATTTTTCCTTTCCCTTTCTCAGCTGTTAATTAAAGGACAATTGATAAAGTAATGAAAGAAAAATGGGAGAAAGAGCTGAAACAGTGGCAGTAATAAGGCTTTTAATAATGAGTGACTTTTATTTATTATTTCTTTCTTTTTATTGAAGTCAAATGAAAAATAGACGGATTAAAACATTTTAAAAGGACTTTAAACATTTTTTCTGTTGACTTGGTTAAGAAAACAAAATAAACAACTAAGTACAATCAACTCGTTGGTGTGAGTTCATAAAAGTGAGCCATCACTGAAGATCACCTCACAACTCCAAAGGAGTGACAAAAGCACATCTAACTGTCACAACAAAGCGCTGCCGGCTATTAAGGTTTAAACTGATGAACACCGCTACAGGGAGCTTATGCTGGCTCATACAAAGTCCTCAAATTGTGATGAATTGTTGTGTTTGGACTTTTTTCAGCACCTGAGATACACAGACACTGTTGAGCACTGTCCATCAGTCATAAGGTCTGCAGGCCAAAAAGAAATGTTGCTTAGAGGACTTGAGAAAAGCATTCCGCTGGTGAGAGAGTGCTGTTTGAAGCTGCAGTTTCAGTCTATTTCAGTTGTGAAATTGCATGACACAAAATGTTTTCCTCTTCCCTTTTATCATAGCCGACAGCAGCTGCCTCAGCTCTCCTTTCATCCTCCGGATTTTTATTTTTATTTTTTGCAGCGCTGAAAGGCAGCAGTTGCTCTGGTAAAGTGCCAAATCACTGTCACGTCTCAGTATTTAATAGTTACATTTTGTCCTGTCTTTAGGAAAGAGTGGCCACAGGAATTACAGCCATTGTAGCCGGTTAACTTTAGAAATGATCTTTTAACCAAGTGCTCATGCTGTAGTTGGCCACAAACTATTTCCTGGGGGAGGCATTCATCTCATCTGTGGACAGCTTAAGTTGAGGCTGAATTTGAATATACAACCCACTGACAGCCATACTGCTGACTGAAGGAGGGGTGGGGGGCAGTTTGTGATGACCCTCACTGAAGCAGGCGGCTCACTCAGCATCTCAGAAATGAAGAGAGGAGAGCTGATAAACACAGAGCTGAAATACACAGCCTGTAGCTGTAAGTAGGATGCTCCGGGGAGTAAATGGCCACTTATTAAAGCACAACTCACGATGGAGCCTCGCTATAAAAGCAGAGCCCCTACAGCAGGGATGCTAAACTCATTTCAAATCACGTACAGGCTGATCTTAAACTTGGTAGTTCATTGTCCAGACTGTTCTGTACCTATAAAATATAAATCTTCCATTAGGTCAGAAAAAATTTACAATTTATCTATTACTTAATTTATTTTGGTGTAGTGTGTGAATGGAAGTTGTTTATATATATATATATATATATATATAGGAAAAGCTGTAACACTTGGAGAGTTACAGTTAAAAGTTCTAAGTCCATGCTTTCCTTCGTATATTCCAGGCCGTCCAGTGGGAATCTTTGCCCTGACATAGTCAAATCTGGGAATTAACAGAAATTCGGTGCATGGCTTGAAAAACGGTCACAACACTTAACACGCACTTAACAATTTGAGAGTGTTTTTTATTCAGACACAACACGTTCAGAGTTGAGGTGGCGCAGGAGAAACATCCTCTGGCTATCACCCAGGTAACGCGCGTGCTTACCTTTATGAGTTTGCACCTGATCTGAGCGGACACCATGTGGCTGTTTCGCAGGTTTCCCACTCGGAACATGAGGCATAACTTCCCGTCCCGCTGCGAAATGACCGCGTCCTGGCTGAACATCAGCGTCTCCGCGCGCTTCTTGGGCTGCGACATCTTGATGAACATGCAGCCAATCAGGAAAGCGTCCACGATGGAGCCCAGCAGCGACTGGAAGAGGAAGAGGATGATACCCTCAGGACACTTTTCCGTGATGTACCGGTGGCCGTAGCCGATGGTCGCCTCGGTCTCGATGAAGAACAAAAACGCAGAGGGAAAGTTGTAGACGTTGGCGACGCACGGGGTGTAGGACGAGTTGTGGCCGCCGTAGCTCAGGTCTCCGCGGATGTAAGCGATGACCCACCACATCGAAGCCATGACCAGCCACGCCACCGTGTACGTGAGGATGAAGATGAGCAGGTTCCAGCGCCACTTTAGATCCACCAGCGTGGTGAATAGATCAGAGATGTACCTGCTGGTTTCACTCCCAAGGTTACCGTGCTGGACATTGCAGCGGCCGTTCTTCTCTACAAATCGCTGCCTCTTTTTCTTCACCGGCGCGGAAAAAGTCATGCTCCGGTTGGTGTTTACCACCTGGTAGTCCTCGCCAAATTTCCGCCGTATGGCTGACATTGTGTGCTTTCGGTCACCTTACTGGCAACGATCAGTTCTTGTGCAGAATCGGGCTCTTTGCGCAAGTTTGGCACCGTCTAACCAAAACCGTGCAACAGCATTCAGCAAAGACATGCCCCGCTCGCATCCCACGAGATGGAGATGCGCTTCTCTCCGGTAAATTAATCGTAGGCTAAATGAGCCGAGATTCTGCGCAATACATCATTCATACTCGGTCCCTTTTTCGGTCCCAATTGATAACTTTTTTTCTTTTTTTATTACGATACCATCCGTTTAGGGAGCCGTACAATAAAATGATGTCAGTGTTAGCTGCTTTTAATCAAGCTAACTAGATTCAAAAGTCTGTGTCCTTGGGTCCTTTGTAGATCCAGTGCTGTGTCAGTAAACCTGTGCGTTAATAAGACGGCAGGCTCCAGCGCGCCCTTGTGCCCGAGGAAATACGTCCTGGTAGGAGTGACTTCAAATTAAAGACTGTAGAGGAACTGCAGCACGGATGGCAGATTTCACTTTCACGGGGGTGGGCTTACGTGGGGATACAGACCAGGGAGTGCTTTTTTCTTTTTATTTCATTTTTCCTTTTTGCCTGTTTCCAATAATTCGAAAGCATAAACATTCAAATTCACCATTGACCGCATTACTATCCTTAGTCTGTGTTTTCGACTTGTTTTTTATATGCTTTGAAATCTGTTTGTTATTACTAAATTATCGAGGTGCCCATCACCAGAGAACATTGTGCTGTACTATAAAATCGTGTCATTACGAGTATGGCGCGTGGTGGTGGATGTTTATCTCCACCTAGTGTTTCTACAGTGGAAGTAAATGAAATCCGATGACAGTGGTCGTTCATTGTAAAGTTCCAGCTTGAGAGCGATGAAATGTTTATTTAAAAGGGTTTATTCAGAATATGAAATTCATCGGTTGATATTGAAAATGGAATTATAATCTATGGTACTGATGTTTTCGGAGTAATGAGATGAGTCATGTCATCAGCACATGTTATATGTGCATATATTCTGTGTGTGTGTGTGTGTGTTTTAATAGACTCAATATAACGTGAAAATAGATTAAAACACCGTTTTGAAGACGTTTCATGCTTTAAAGTCTTTTGCACCAGCAGATGGCTGCCCCTCACTGAGCCTTTTTTTTTTTTTGGTTAAAAGGGAGTTTTTTCCATCCCACTGTCGCCAAGTGCTTCCTCAAAAGGAGTCTTCTGATTGTTGGGGTTCTCGGTTTTGTTGAAGGATCTATACTTTGCTTTATAAATGCAATCAAATTGAATTGAATAGAATTTGGCTTTCTATAGCTGCAAACACCTTTATCAAATATTTTTGAATTTTTATTTGTTTTTTTCTCCACGGTATTTATTTTTAATTTAACTTTTCATATTTGTTGCTTTAATCATTTTTGTTCAGCACTTTGTAACTTTGTTTAGAAAATAAATTGCTTATATACAGCTATTTGAATTGGCTGAGTGGTTAGGATGATGCAGGTCATCGGGATCAAACACAGAATAAAACAACCACCAGAAAGCAGGAAATGAAGTATTCTACAATGAAATCATAATAATTGTGTATGGAAAAATGTCAGTCAGAACACTAAGTTAAAACATATTGGTTGATGTTTGCAGAAGATACAGGTTTTGTGGGGATTACCAATTGTATATTACTGATATATAAAGTGCAATTACATACATGTTTACACAATGTATTGAAAGGGGGCTTCATAAACTAGTAAGTAATCAAAACTCTGCTGTTTCCATACAACAAGAAAAGGCAATGTCACTCAAATAATTCAAACTTTTTTTATATATATAGATTTCTACAAACACAACATTGTGCGTTCTCTCACTTCTTCCTTTAACAATGCTCTGAAGTGTTTGGGAACTGAGGAGTACTTTTAAACATTTAAGTGTTTTATTGTTCTGTCTTGATAAAAGATTTCAGTTCTTCAGAAGCCCGGGATGTCTTGAGTTGTACTTTCTGTTTCATTTTTCAGGAATTACAGACAGGAGGGCTTTGCACCCACACACCCACACCCTTTTATTACTGAATCAAATCATGTTACTAGAAACACCTTGCAGTTTTTCCTTGTTTTGCTGAAATAAGCAACATCAAAGTTGCTCAGAAAGGTGTATATGTTGTTCAGGATCAATAGAGTCTTATATATTTGCCGAGACTTTCTTTCACAATGACCTGTAGTTAATCACTCTCCATTTTTATTACTGAAAGACTGCACTGTTCTGCAATACTATTTATAAAGCAACCATGTTAACCAGTTACTAGGATTTTTCACACAACATTTCCAGACTCCCGTTGTTTCTGTTCTGTATTTTTAGAAGCACCACATTCAAACTGTGGATATTTTTTAAAATGATTAATAAAAAAAACTATGTTTCAGTATTTGAAATTATACCTTGAAGTATAAGATCCCTGTATTCAGTTTAATGTACGTTTTACAGTGTCACAACTCTTCTGGGAACAGGGCTGTATATATACCAGCGCACACAAACATACAGCATGATCCTGCTCTAATAGTTTGATATGATATTCCTCTTTTTGAATTCAAATGTGAGAATGTGGGATATATATATTGAACTTATGAATGAGAAGATTAGATCACATGAGATGATTTTCCTCCCTGTTTGTGTTCTTTAGATCGCGTATCTTTGAGTTACCGTGGACCACAAATCTAAATTAATTCCCAAACTATCATATCAAAGCATTTCTTATACTATGCCAACATACAAAGATAAGATAGCTTTGTGTGAGTGCACCGAGTGTAAGGATTTTTGGCTATTAAAAAAAATAATAATTAAGCTGTAAATGATACTTGACTTTAAAAAAAAAAACGAAAACATTTGTGCAATACAGGAAGCCATCATTTACCTGAACCACACACACTCAGAACAAATTTCCATCTAGTAACATTAGCAGGCAGAGCTCTGATGAGTCAGTTTATATGAAAAACAGTAAAAGCATTCGCTATATCAAGTTATCGGATGTAACTGTTAAGTTATTAAACTTTTCTGCTGCAAATCTCTTACGTCACTATCGTACTTGTATTCCGGAAAATTCCTATCAGAGGATTATAAAAGTATAATAAAAAACTTTGTGATTAAGACATAGTTATCAGTTTATTTGCTTAACGACTGAGATGTTTTTTGTCGACTCAGTCAACAAGAAAACACTCCAAGGTCACAATGAAAAAAAACAAAGTGTCCCTTTTTATATATATATATATATATATATATATATATATATATATATATATATATATATAGATATATATATATATATGTATATACTTTATGATATTGGCTGTCAAATGAAAATGCATACGTGGGAGGAAAAAAGCTCTCAAGAATTGCTGTGCAATCAGTCAGAATAACCATCTCTACTCAATGACAAATGCAGTGCTTCGACAACCTAAATAAAGACTCATCACACAACAGAAGAAACGTTCATTTTATTATTATTACTTTTTTATTCAATAGAAAATAAAATGTTCCATAAAGAAATGTTTACCACCACTATTCCACTGCAATAACATTTACACGGGTGATAAAACAGGCTGAGTCAATAGCTCTAGATTTTTCCAAAGAAATGCTAACCAGCACCTTATCTTTAGAAAATAAGAACAATGTGATCTTGACTTTAATTCAAATTTTTTTATAGCACTGGTTCTCAAAGTGCAGCTTATGGACCAACAGCAGGCCTTGGTGATATTTTGTGTGATCAAGACAAGGAAAAAATCCACTACTATTGAATTCCTTAACAGTTCGTGTTAAAGCATGAAAGACTGGGACAAAAATAGAACAATTTTTCCCTTTCTTGGAACTCTTGCTCAACATACAGCTGCTTCAGTAATGATTAAAATATATAAACCAGTTCAAAAAGGACAGTTACTGACATAAACCACTAACCTTTGAACAAGCTCATAAAAAACATTAAGTAGTGATTGTGTATTGTCTCTAGGCGGGTTTCAGTTACATGCTGGCTCCCTAAAGTGTCATTCAGTCAACCAACCTTTGGAAAATCACTTTTAAATTATAAATTAAACTAAGTATATTTATTGAAGTCAAGCAAAATTTAACCTTTACATTGTGAATATTTTTCACGTTACAGACCCTCGAGCTGCTGTGGGTTGAAATTTTAGACTTAATTCATGTTTCTTGTTCTAGTATTTTGAATTCATTGTAACCTCTTAAGTATTTATTTCTTTATATTTTGCTTCTGTGTCTTGATCAATACTTCCATGGGATTTCTGAAGGCCTTGAAAGTTTTTCTTTGGATATTGGCTGTGACTCATTTTCAGTCCACTCTTTGTACCTTAATATTTTTAGAGGAATTTTCTTTCTTTCTTTCTTTCTTTCTTTCTTTCTTTCTTTCTTTCTTTCTTTCTTTCTTTCTTTCTTTCTTTCTTTTTTGTTTGGTTTTGCCAAGCCACTTCACTCTCACCTATGACTCATTCAAGTATATAAAACCATTCACCTAACTCAAGGATAACACATAATTTGTTCCCTTTTCTTTAGCCAAATGTACAGGCAGGCATACAATATCATTTTTGCACCACCATATCATTTAGCTGAAAACTTGCCATATTTCAGTATGGTCTGTTCTTAAAAGACAATTTGAGAAGTAGAAGGCAAAAGAAGAATATTTGCAGACCTAAAAACCTATCTACTGCAGATGATACCTGAAAGTTGAGTCCTGAATAAATAAGGAGGCTGCAAAATGCAAAATTACACAACAGCTGTACTTAAAATCAGTGGCAACAGGTCTTATGGAGTGATGAATCTACATTTCAGATTTCTGGTGTAAATCATCTACAGTGTGTATGGAGGAGGTCAGAAGAGAGGCACAACCATGAGTGTCGATAGCCATCTGTAAAACTCGGTGCATTTCTACCAGTGGTGTTGGGGGATCTTGTCGAAATTGATTAAATTATGAGTGCAGAAAAGTATTTTTAGATTCTGATCCATCACGTAATACCTTCTGGAAAACATCGGATTGGCAACAG
Source organism: Haplochromis burtoni (assembly GCF_018398535.1). Taxonomy (NCBI): domain Eukaryota; kingdom Metazoa; phylum Chordata; class Actinopteri; order Cichliformes; family Cichlidae; genus Haplochromis; species Haplochromis burtoni. The sequence goes on from NW_024582469.1 coordinate 1,898,164, forward strand.
CTTCATTTTTCAGCATGAAACACATTGCCAATGCAGTAAAAGCATACCTTAATGGAAAAAAAAAACATACAGTGGAACACCATCAGTCATGTATTGGCCTCCCCAGAGCCCAGAGCTTAAAAGTTATTGAAGCACACTGGAATCATCTTGACAGAGAACGGAACAAAAGACAGCCAACATCCAAAACAGAGCTTTAAATGTCCTTCAGGAAGCCTGGAGACAAACTCCAGTGTGTTGAAAAGGAAAAGTGGTCATCAGTGTTGGTCAAGTTACTTGAAAAAAGTAATCAGTAACTAATTACCGATTACTTTCCCAAAAAAGTAATCCCGTTACTTTACTGATTACTTATTTTCAAAAGTAATTAATTACTTAGTTACTTAGTTACTTTTTAAAAACACGATTTACAACCTGAATAGGTGATAAAGCGATAGATCTTTCAGCCCAATTCTATTTTTTCTACATAATCCATCATACAAAATGTAATCAAATGGAAACGTCTCTTTTTAAAACTTGTTTTATTAGTTTTAATCTTTTAACTTTATGCATCAAGCAAAAATTTAATTATATGCAACATTCTCTGACTGGAAGAAATTTGTTTAACATTTAAACCTATTTTCTACACATTCCAGCACATAAAATAATTTTTTTGTGTGTTTACACCCACTCTTTCAAATAGATGCAAGTAAAACACAGCAGAAAAAAAAATAACATCAAAGACTAGCGGCCCTGTTGCTCTATTTTCACCTGTAAAGCAGGACTGGCATAGGCGGAGGTTTGCCCTGGTGCAGGTGTGCCGCAGCGGTCAGTGGAAGAATCCGCGAGTTTCTCTGTGAGTTTCCCATTACGTGGTAGTGTACTCCCGGTGCTTGCTTGGAAGTTTAGGGTTTGTTTGTTTTTTGCTGTAAAACGAAGTTTTCTTCCCATGCACAACGGACACTAATGTTTTTGTCACTTTTTATGGAATCAAACTCAAAAAAACCCATAAGTTTTTAAAGCATACGCTTTAAACGCTGCATGCTCATACTGTCTCCCGCACTTGATATATGATCCATTGCTGATCTGCACACAGCTGTTGTCACGAACGTCGCACTCGCTTACGTCACTGTCATGAGGCATCCTCGCAAAAAAAATCACGGTTTTAGAAACACAGTAACGCAGCGTTCCTACGGGAAAGTAACGGTAATGTAATTACCGTTTTTGCAATAGTAATCCCTTACTTTACTCGTTACCTGAAAAAAGTAATCAGATTACAGTAACGCGTTACAAGTAACGCGTTACTGCCCATCTCTGGTGGTCATACTAAATATTGACTTTCAAGCTTGTTAGGACTGTACAAACTCTTACACCATAAAAACGTTTTGTGATTTCTATTATTTCTATGCTTTCTGTTGCCAAACCTGAGATAAATGACAAGAATTAACACAATGACTGGCAAATGAAATTAATTAAGTTGCTACTGAAGTTGTACTGTTCTCTCATTACAAAGCAATAATAAGTTGGGAAACCTTGGGTCCAAGAATTTAGGCATATGTTACTTTAAATATCATACTAAACACAGCTGAAGACCAAGCCCACACAGTATGTAAACAGCACTCCCAAACCGTAGCAGCCTGCCACATGTCGACGACATAAACCGCCACACTCCAAACTCTAATCAGGAACAGCTCAAGAGCCAAAGGACAAATACCATGTCCTCAGGCTGGAGTCATGCTGATCGTCATCTATGGGGCTGCTTTCTTGCATTTGCGCAATAACTCTAAAATTCTAAACATGCTGTGTCATAGTTATGCTGAAAAACGTGTTTTCTTTTGTTACAGCAGATAGCTTATGTTGTGAAGTGCCACAAAGTGCACATCAAACCATGTATATTAAAATGTGTGTCAAAGGAGTTGAAAGTATCCTTTAACATAAGCATTAACCCAATTAGAACGGTCGCAGATCTACACTGAAACTCTCATTATAGTGAGGCAGTATCGTTATACGCTTCTGTAATGCACGGAGTTTCTAAAGCAGCATAGTTGAGCACCTCTGAAACCTCAGCAGCACTTCGCCTGTCTCCTCTCACGACCCGTCCGCGACACCCATAATTCCCCGCGCCAGGACAAGATGGAAGAAAACAGCGACCGCCGGAGAACAATGTTTTGGCAATAAAACCCCAAAGCGGCGATTACAGAGAGAATACGGGCACGTTTGAAACCAGCTGCGGTCATGTGTAGGTGAGTGGGAAATTAAATTGGTTTTTAATCGGAGCGATTTTCTCTTAGGACTTTGTAGAGATTCGTGCGAACGATTGTCTGGCTCGGCGCAAACGGGGGATGCACGGAGAGCCAGCATCATTGTTTCTCTTCCACGGGCCGTAATGCGGGTTTTCAGTCGGGGCAGCTAACGGCTAACGAGCTAGCTCGTGGCAAGTTGATTGTTATAAACACAGCTGCTGCAAAGCACGCAGTTTTCATGTAGCTCGCTTATTAGGTCGGAAGTCCGCATGTACGAGGAGAAACGGGGAGGAATTATTTGATATCCGACTGTCCCGGTGAGCATTGTGTGGTTTTAATTGCAGCTAAAGTTAGCTATCAATAAACGGAGCGCCAGCGTCGCTCGCAGCCAGACAGATTTGATTTCACGAGCGTCATCAAAGCTGGGGAATTGGAGAATGAGCGTTTCGTTTCGCTGAGCTCACTTCAAAGCCAGCGTCCGTTTTAACTTCACGTTATTAGCCATTTCTTGTATTTTCCTGCCCAAAACGTGCCAGTTCACTTTTTAAAAAGCTCCCTACAAATAATGAAACTGGTTAATTTCATAAATATTCACCTTGATACCATTAAATCAGCGGTGCTGTTTTGGCGTGAGCTAGCTTGATAGCAACTATAGGTAACATGCTAAAAGATTATATTTCTTATCAAATTATGAATTGCTGACCATACACACGGTTATTTGGAGTCCTGTAACTCTGGGTATTGCTGTGACTTTCATTTGAGGGGCTGAGTTTTCGTTTCTGGGGCATTTTTAGGCGATTGTTTTGATTGAGGTCGCAGAGATGCGTTGTCTCATTGTGGTTAGTCGAGTAGCTAACTATGCTAACTAGCTGGCTAACTACTATGCATCACAAAAGCTCATCCGCTTTCTGTTGAACGGCAGTGTCACGTAGCCAAATGGTCAGCTGGTGCAGACCAAACAATAAATTCTTACTCTGCTTGTTCTCCACAAACACCGCGCTTACAGTCCCCCGACTGTGTCTGCGTAAAATCACTCCTAATGTCTGGCACGATTTGACCTAAATATCGTTTGTTTTAGGCAAGTGTACTCAGCCGATTAATTTGCCAGTACTGCAGCCCAGTGCCTCCAGCTTTTGCGCTCATGCTGGGTTTATTAGTCAGAGATGCAAGCGGTGTGGTCCAGCATGCATCAAAGTGCAAAACAATAGGGATGCACGTCTAAGCGATCAAGCTACTACGCTGATTTTATTTTGGCTGCCGTCCAAGTCACATGTGGAGTCAGATGTAGAACAATACGTGAGGAGGATTAAATATTTCAGATACAATCTTTGAATTTTTTTCACCTCCTCCTGCTGGTATTGAATAGAAATGGTGTGGTTTTAGTGCCCCCTCAAAAAAGCTTAACAGTTTTGGGGTTTCTATGACTTTACTTCACTAAGCTCACATGCATTTATATTAATCCTTACCATGTCTTTTCTGGTATATTCAGAAAATACCTGTATTCCTTTATGTAAAATCAAAAATCTTCATTCACACAATTTTCAAACTTAAATTTCTTGATGAAACCTGTCAAATTCTGTGGTATATTGAGTGTGTTGATGCAAGTTATTATAGAGTAATGCAGTCTATTGTTGTAATAGATGTTTTATTATGCTTGGTTGTAAATTATAAAGTGAGGTATTTGTTTTAAGTTAGACATATCGCACGATTTAATTTTTTTTCCATTTGGAAACTGAATATATTTGTGCAAATCATACCCTGAGGTTTTCAGTTATCAAACCCAGTGTTTTGGTCAGTTCTAGAAAATTATGTAATAAATAAAAAGTTAAAAAATTTAGAGGTTATTATAGGGCACAAAGGTTTTTGTATAATTTGGTAATTAGCCAATATGTAGGAATTATTTAATCAATAATGGTTTAAGTTGTTGTAGCTCTGCTTTGTAGCTGTTATAGATTGAGGAAGTGATGCTGTGATAAGGACACACATCAAAATGAAGTGGTTTGTTTGGATCTGTGAACTCTCGTGCCTGTTATCATGAACACGGCTTTTTATCTGTTCTCCCTTTCAGGATATTCTCCTCCTGCATTCCTTTTTAGATTAATTACCCTCCTCCCCTGCACAAAGGAAACCTACCACCATGAGTATTATTCAGGACAAGATAGGCAATGAGTTTTTGCGAAACGGAGGCATGGACCCCAATTTTGCACCAGGTATGCTTATGTTCAGCCACTTACCGCCAGTCACCAGCTTTACACGGCTGGCCTCGCAGTCCGTCATGGGCGAGTTGCCCCAGGAGATGATCCTGAAGAAAGAACGTGACTCGCCTCCAGAACACCAGGGCGGCACTGCTGCAAACACAGGGGGCTTCCTTCACAGCATGGGCATTAAGCAGGAGCGGCCAAGTGAGCTGGATTACCGTATGCCCCTCTACGGCGTGGGTGGAGCACAGGGGGTGAACTGTGGTGGAGGGGGCGCGGGGAAGAGTGGTACTGACATGGCAGATATGTCTTTTGGAACCCACCACCAAAATCACCAGAACATGCTCCTGCATGACCTCAGCCTCAGCAATGTCCGCACCCTTGGAGAACCGGTGAGATGGGGTTGCTTTTTTTTAGATATTATTTTAGATTTATTGTTGTTTAGTTTAGTGTAAAATTTTCCAGTTTCCTTGTTTCTGCTTGGTTTCTTCCCTTTACTTTCAGGGTGGAAATTTTCATATAATGGTGCCTGGTTGGCTGTGACAGCAGTGATAACAGCCATCTGTTAACTGCGTGTATCAGAATCAGAATACTTTATTAGTCCCTAAGGAAATTATGTGGTTACAGTTGCTCAAAGATAATAAGAACCACAATGAACTGAACTAAATTAAATAATCCAATGCTTGTTGTGTTTGCCTTTAGATGTCTGGGAGACAAGTTAAAGAGCCAAAAGAGTCGTCAGGTAGAAGAGGACGGAAGAGCAATGGAGATGGACAGGGAGGCAAAGCTCGAAGGAAACGCAGTGATGCTGCAAAGGTCGGTTACTTTTCTAGACTCATTATACAAGAAAATGATGTGCATTGTTAGTTGAAAGGTATCCTACAGTGTTGATTCAAATCAGCAAATTATTATTATTATTATTATGAGCTTATACTCATGTTTTTTGTATTTTGTTTCTGTTTTTTTCCCCTTCTAGAACTTGATGCTGGATGCAGATGGAGCCTGCCTATCCCCCAACTCTAAACCACATATCTGTGAGCACTGTAATGCTGCCTTCCGCAGCTCCTACCACTTGCGTAGACACGTGCTCATACACACAGGTGAGAGACTTTCAGTGCTTCTTGACACTGTTTTCATGCATTTAGACAATAAATACATTCAAATGATTTTTTTTGTTGAAGTTGCTTTGCAATGCTTTAAGTTGGGGGGATATGAAGTGATGAGAGATGCAAAAAGGATGCGTTAAATCAGTAACAGAACAGAAAGCTACAAGTGCCTGTTTCTTGTGTCTCTTTGCTTTATAACACATCTGAAGTTTGTATAAATCACATAGCTCCAGATTCATTTCAAGGTAGCTGGAATCTACCATTAGGGGTAAAGATCTGTTACCAGAATTTGAGGAATGAAAATGAAATTTGGATTTGTGATGTGATGGATCTACACATGTGGCGTTGTGCTCTTCACCACAAGCACCTGGGGCCTCTTTTGAAACCAGACAGTCACTAAAGCCAGCGTTGAGTCACGGATTACTCATGTCTATCTGGAAATCTTAATCATTCTCTGTGCTGGGAATTCCTTACTTAGCTCATTGAAGTAGAACTCATAAACCATTTAATGGAAAATCCATCCAATATGAGTTTTATTTTGAAACCATTTCCTTGTTTTTCCATTATTACAGACATTGATTTGTAATAGCATCTTTGCAATGCTATATCTGTAATGCAGTGCAGTTTCTCAAACATGCTAATATGTTGTTATATCTACTGGTTACTGCACGTCTCTCACAGGTTTCTTTATATTTGCGCAACCCGACCAGAATAGCATAGATTTTATTGTGACTTCAGTTATGGCGCGGGCTGGGATTTAATTAATGTGGTGAGCGGATGGTTGTACTCTTGACTGCACAGGTGAGAGGCCTTTCCGGTGCAGTCAGTGTAACATGAGCTTCATTCAGAAGTACCTGCTCCAGCGGCACGAGAAGATTCACAGTGGTGAGTCCAGACACAGTAACTCAAATAAATGGCTCTACCAGAACAGGGTGTTTATTTTGTAAACTTGTTGGGAGTTGCACAGGCCCTGATGCTGTCACTGCTGTATTTTTCAGGGGAAAAACCTTTCAGCTGTGACCAGTGTAACATGCGCTTTATCCAGAAGTACCACATGGAGAGGCACAAAAGGACACACAGTGGCGAGAAGCCATATCGCTGCGACACCTGCCAACAAGTAGGCACTTTGTAGTCTCTCTGTCTCTGTTTAGTTTTGTGTACATTTCCTTGAGCTTTTAAATATGTTTGAAATCCTTTTTCTTTCAGTTGTGCATATATTATCATAATTTGCATCTGAGCATTTATATCTAAGCCACTCTTAAGCCCTGGTCTTAATGGGATTAGCTGTATCACACAAGAGGTCAGCGAATATAAAGTTCTGTTGTTCAAATTCAGTGGTTATGTTCCCAGCTGCTTATCACTGCAGTGTATTTTCTGTTAAAATTTCAAAAAGGGGATTTTTAGAGATACTAATGTCCATCAGCGGAGACTAAACCCACATTTCTCTCTTTTAGTTTTTCTCAAGAACAGACCGGTTACTGAAGCACAAACGGACTTGTGGAGAAGCCATAAAGAAGGGCCTAGACCCAAGCATGCTGGAGCTCAGCGAAGCAGAGCTAGGCCAGGGCAGCTATTCACTCACTCAGGGAAACTCTACCACCTCTGGACGCAGGAGAGCAAAGTCCAAAAATGGGGAGGGCAGCGAACGCAAGAGAAAGAAGAATGCCTCGGCGGCAGCGGCCTCATCTTCTGGGGGGATGGCCCGTGACTTGGGCCTGCAAGATTTCAGCATGGACCCCTCGGGCTCTGACCAGGTCATGCCGGGACGTACTCCCAAATTGGTGTTTAAAAAGGCTGGCCGTAAGGGACTTGATAAGGGCCTCCTTTCTCTGGAAGATGGTTCTGATGGACAAAAACTGTTGGGTCAGAAGCCCAGTTCCATGGATCACGTGGAGGCTTCTGGCCTAGATAACATGGGTCTGCTTCAGGGACCCGGGGGCAACAAGCAGGGGCCCACCACCAGCAGCAACTATGACGATGCAATGCAGTTTGTGAAAAAGCGGCGCTACCTCCATGCAGTTAACAATGACTTTGGAGCTGGTTCCCTGCACATGGCATCCCAGGGCAGTAGCGTAATACAGGGCTCCCTGGGACCTGAGCCCACCCTGGCCATGCTAGACTCCTCGCCGCTGGAACTGAAGCACGACAAGTCGGGCATTCCAGATGAGGTATTGCAAAGCCTGCTAGACCATTATAGCCATAAACCAGAGGGAACACACCACCATGATGTGACTTTTGACCTGTCAGACCACCCACACCATGTGGACCTTCAGCCAGCAGCTCCTGTTACTCCGGAGTTGGAGGATGACTCGCCGAATGGTGGTGACAAAACGGCAGTGATGAGCGAGTACTCAAAGTTCCTCCTGCAGGCTCTGGAACGCACCAGCCATAGCGGACCCTTCCCCAGCCTCGGTGCAACAGGGCCCTTCCCGCTCCTCTCGAGCAGCTCCAGTCCCACAGGGCCCCTGTTCTCTGACAAACACGTGTACACCACATCCCCACTGGACTGTGGCTACCCGCCTGCTGTCCCCTCCCCGCTGCCCATCGCTGCTCCTTCATCAACCTCCTCCTCGTCCTCCTCAAAATCCCACTATGGTATGCTCGTTGGATCCCCCTCCCAGACAGGCTACCACCTAAGCTTGGAATCTGCTAGCCACCAGCAGCTGACTCCATCTCAGGAGCTCACTGAGCAGTTGGAGAAGCAGCACTCACCTGGCACCTTCAACCTACCTCCCCAGGACCTCACAGAGAGCTCCAAGGGGCAGCAATCCAAGGCTGGAGGAAGCGCTCCAGCACCCACAAATGGCTCCACCTACCCAGACCTGTCCCCACTGAACCCCCCGAAAGAAACCACATACCAGATTGAGAACTTCGCTCAAGCCTTTGGCTCCCAATTCAAGTCAGGACGTCGGACCCCTCTGAGCTACGGCAGTGATCCTGGGACAGAGGTCGACCATCGAATACGGACTCCAGTGTCAGAATTCTCAGGGTATACCAGTTTGTTAGCTGACATCAGTGAGCCAGTGAGTACAGGATCAAAAACCCCGACAAGCCAAAGTTTCAGATAAGGGTCAAACGAGGTGTATCCAGTAAGGGGGGGCTGTTCTGTTACATAAAAGCCCCCCTCCACCATCCTAATTTTGTTCTTGTAGCAAACTTCTTTTTTTTTTTTTTTAACACTGCCATTAAATGTTAATACAGCAATGACCAGGGAGGGTCTTCCATGGCCTCAAATGCAATTTTTCAAAAAAAAAATCATTTTTATTATGTAGTCGCTTAATTTTCTGTTCAAGAGTAGTGATTTTTGATATGAACGTACCGTAGATATAAATGTAATTTAAAACATTTAGATGGTAGCTATGAACTTGCTGTTGTTTTTTTTGTTTTCTTCATCTTCTGTACCCTTGTTTTACCAATCATCATACAATTGTAAAGTAATAATAGTGTTGATGATTTCAGTAATAATAACATTTGTGTCAGGGAAAGGCCCAGAATTCAAATGGCAAAAAAAGTATATATTGTCTGTTACAAGAAACGTATTAACTCAGGAAAATAGGCAAAATTGTGTAATAAGACTTTGTATTATGAGATGCAATTAGCACAGTTTTACAGGTATTCTTGATACTTCAAAGCTTTGATTTTTTTTTCTTCGTTTTTTTTTTGGGAGGGGTGGGTTTATTTAACTTGTCAGAACAACGAATTACAATAGGTGATCATCTATGGTTTTTACTGCGTATAGCTTTGTCGAGATTATGGTACTGTTTTGTAAATGTGAAGACATTCACATTATTATTATTATTATTATTTTTTTTTTTTAGTTGAGCGCCACATGTACATCAGTTAGGATGATTTGTAGCAAAGTCTAGTGCATTGTTTTCACACCGCTCTGAAGTGAAGAGGATGTTTGAACATCACTGATTGGTCAGTGTCAGTTGATGAAGTCTGTGCAAACACTCTCTGCTTCTGCGCAGCAGCTTGGTTGTCGAAGTAACTCTGCACCACCGTTACAGCCATCTGTTTTGAGAGTGAACGCCAATCTCTGTGATCTTTTCAACGTGCTGTTGCAGAAGTGATTTTAACTCCGTTTTTTTCCTTTTCTTTTCTTTTTGGGTTATTTTCACCACTTTTCTACTCCACTCCTTGCTGTTCATTTGTGTCAGTGGAATGAAACAAGCACTTTTTTAAAAACAAAAACAAATCATCATTGGAAACAACAATAACCCATTCAATTTGCATATGTGATACGTTATTATTATGCTAATGATCATTAATATTATTTTAAGAGGAGAAAACTGTGAATGGGATTTGGGGAGGGAGGGATAGAAGGGTGGGTAATGGGGAGGGAGGGAGGTGAGGGTGGGTTATTTGATGGGCTTTGATAGGGTTTGACTAGGCATGACCGTGGGCATTTAAATGTATTTTGATGTGATGCCTTTCTCAAGGCTAGAAGATTTTGGGTGGGGGGGTTGGGTTGGGGTTTTTTTTGTTACGGTTTTTCGGGTGATGTTAAAAAAAAAAGATTTGCCATAATTTTTGTTATACAATATTTTGAAAGTACCTCTTTGTATTTAAGTGTTTTCGAGAGATGGGCTGACATGCTGGAACCCCTATATCTTTAAACGTATGAGTATGTTGACAGCATACTTTTACCATCTTATTTATTTTTCGCTAGTCACAACTGACTTTGCAGATTTCTTGTTTTTTGTTTTGTTTTCTTTTTTTTTCTTTAAGGCAAGTAATCACCGGACCTACAGCCAATCCCTCTCATTTGTTATGATTTGCTTAAAACACACTGATGTAGTAACTCCAAGAAATCGGTTCGGTTATACAGTTAAGAAAGAGAAAAAGTTATGTCCACCTCCCTTCCCCATAAATGCAGCCCTGCACTCGCAAGAATAAACAATGGCCTTCTTTGTCTTCCGTGGCTAAAGCCATTTTGTCCCGGCAGCCAGGGTTGATATTTAATTTAGTTGATTTCCTGTGAGCTGTAGCCCCCACTCCTCTTTCCTTTTCCTATGTCTGTGAGTTCCACAGCCAAGAGACTTTGAAGCTGCTCAGATCACAGGGAACAAAGACTGACTGACCAGCCACTTCACTCCAAACACACACTATGCTTTTAAAGTAGAGGGGAATAAAAGAAAAAAAGAGTGGGTGAAATGGAGGGGGGGGTAAAGACAAAAAGATTGACCTAAATATACCTCATATCACTAAAGCATAAAAAAGAAAAAAAAAGCAGGGACACGCGTTTCATGTATGTAGTGGGAATATTTGTAGTATAGTTTCAACATATTGTATAATCATTTAACACTGCCTGTGTTTACAATAATAGAGCAAATGACTCATCAAAATGCAAATGTATTTCTTTCTTCTTTTTTTTCCTGTAAAAAAACATCCACGCCAAGCAGTGTTGCATTATAGATGCCTCATAGGACATTCATTTTTCTCATGTTATATCCCTTATTTTTGCTACTTGCCATAATGTGTTTTGATATGATCTCTAGAAGGATATTGTTTACAAAAATGTACAAAAACACTAAAAACGTGTGTTCATTTTTTTTTTTTTTTTTTTTTTAAATTTCTTCAGTATGCATGATAAAGACATTTTTTTTGTATGGCTTTTTTTCTGACTGTCACCTCAATACCAAATTTTGTAGCAGAGGCCTCCCCGTTCCTTTGTCTTATTTGTTCTAGACCCCATGTGATACGATTTCCCAGGCTGTACCTGTTATTGAGATGATGAACGGATTAGAGAAGCCAATAAAAACTTTTTGTTACAAAAAATAGCACATTTGTCGTTATGTCTCCTAGAAGTATCAAAATCCAAAAGATTCCTCAATACTGTTGATTAGAAATGCTTATTGATAAGGATCAGTACATGGACTAGAAGAATTTAACTTCAGATATCAGTACTATATCAAAGCAGGCTACTGTATTCACATAAATATAACTGGGTGCTTTTAACTATTCAGATTCTGGTGGCATAATAACAGCTATTGGCCTTCTTATGTAGTCCCTGTCTACTGAATTTAAATAGGAGCAAATATATTAGCACTTACCGACATTAAATAACGCACTAGAAGCTTCCATTTCGGCAAACAAGGAACTGGGTTTGTAAATACAGTTTACAGTCTCTGATGCGATCCCTCCCCGGATACGATAAAAAATTTTATTACAGTATTATTTGACAAGAGGCTCTGCTGCCAGACGATGGGGGCGAGTTATAATCTCGTTGATATATTCCCATGTTTGCTTCCATATAGCCTTCGTGCCACATATGCTAATTCCCATGCCCGTAAACTGTTATCTGTATCGGATGTATGAGCATTACCAGGTGATTCTAGGTCTCGCCACTTCTCTGAATAGTGAGCGGTGGTGAGAAATATAAAGTAAATAATTTTCTGACATGCAATTCAAAAATTTTCAGAGCTATGCTCTTGCCTGTGCCATTGAGAGCATCCTCACTGGATGCATCACCACCTGGTATGGCAACAGCACCGCCTACAACTGCAAAGCTCTCCAGCGAGTAGTG
>NW_024582469.1:1910842-1929692 GCF_018398535.1 Haplochromis burtoni
GATGTGACAATAAAAGTGATTTGATTTGATTTGACAATAGGTTTCAAAGGGTTGTCATAAATATACCCAATGATAATTGATGGAAAATAATGGCTTTCAGTCTCAAAAGGCCAGTATTATGTAAATACCTGAATGATGAATGGGGAGTTGTCAAAAAGCTTGTAAGCGAATGATGGAGGATCACTTATAGTGTGAAAATTATGTCAAGCTCATCACCTAATTACAATCACAGAGGACTCTGGACTAACACATCATGGCTCTCCAAATGTTGGAACCAGATATGACATAAGATACGATGCAGCACACAGGTTTGTGGCCTCCAGTTTTAAAGCTTCAGGTTTAAGTTCACAGTTTCTGCTACATTGGTGTTTAGAGGTCAGAATACAGTTATGTGTAGACGGCGTTGACACATTGCACAGACACAAATGCCTGCCAATTAGTCCTTATATGGAAACAAAATACTAGAATTTCAGTAACCAAAACCTGAGCACTGATTTGTTGATCAATCAGCTACCAGAATTAACTGCATAGCAACCCAACCCATTTATCATATGAGTGCATAAAACACTAACATGGTCAAGAGATTCAACACACTCCTGAGACTGAAATAGACTGAACACCTGTTCAAATGAAGGGTAAATCAGCTAGTGACCAAAAGACAATGGCTTTTTAACACAGGACATGTGTGCAGTGACTGACTCATGTTTGGAGCTATACTCTTTGTGTCAATGGATGTTTTGGAAGAATGATCTTTGACACATCATACTTCCAGATTTGCAAGCCTACGTCAAGAAGCAGTAAAGCTATTTTAATGGAGACTTATGTGATATTATTTGAGTCATGAACTGTGATGCTGCATTATTGGCTGGCGGAAAAAAAAATCAAACCAATCAGTTGAGGAGCCTTCAAGGACAAGGGTTCTTCAAGATAATGATTAGCGCTGACTTTTTGTGCCAAGCTGTTATCACCCTCCTTCCCTTTCATGAAAATCATGTTCTTAATCACAGTCATCATAGGTGGGATATGTGTCACTGTCAGGAGAAACACCTTGGGTGGGGATACAGATGCGCAGAGTTATAGGTGACTTTGGACTTAGATTTTGCAAGAGGTTTTGCTGTTATTGCCGCGTAGTCATGGCATGTCTACAAAACATTCTGGCAAAACACGTAGCTGGCAAAACACGCACCTACGTAGCGTGCAAATGCAGGTAGATATCTGCATTTGCACGCACACTAATCAGACAATAAAGAGACAATAAACAGTTCATATAATTCTGTAGTTCATGACTAAAGACTCACTCAAGAAACAAGTAGTAACATTATTCATTAATATAACATTTCTGTTTGCATTAGTCAGATTTATCTATGTTTTTAGTAAAGATTTTGCAAATGGACACATTCAGTAACATGCAAAAGTCTCAAGCCACCTCTTGATTCATTTGGACGTTGGCTGATTTTTCACTCATTTCCAGTTGTTGTATCCGAACATTTCAGAGGAATCTTTTTGTTTGTTTTGTCACTTAAAACTAATTTATGGATTATTTAAACATCAAAAAAGCAAGTGTTGTGTCTACACATAACAGACAACTTAGCAAAGAACCCATTTTAAATTATGTCTTTAGCCACTATATTTTTTATTCAACAAAAGGACTAGATGTTACAATCCCTGATAATGCATCGCTTCAAATGGAGAAAGTCTTCCCCCTAATGTGATAAATGTAAACTTGTGGACGGTACTTTTGGCCATCTTTTTTGGTCCTGTTCTACGCTTACAGCCTTTTGGACTAGTATTTTTAGTTTCTATAGCATTGTTTACAACAGGCAACTGTATCCTGACTGTCTTATGGTGATCCTGGGCTGCTCCAGTGACTCCTTGGCACTTCCCTTTGCTGTTCAACAGGCCCTCATGTTTGGTATGGTGATTGCCAAACGTCTGATTCTGGGGGAGTGGAAATCTGCCTCCCCTCCCTGCTTCAAGAGGTGGCTCGAGGAGATGGTCTCCTGTTTATACTTGGAAGAAATTCGGTTCTCTACATCTGATTCCATGGAGAAGTTCAGGAAGATATGGGGGCCCTTTATAGACCACATTAAGAAGGACAGTTCACGCCCTGGGTTCTGACCACGTTGTTTTAACTGCTTTCATTCTGAGCTGTTGCCCATAATTGTTATTGCAAAACAGACATATTGCATAATTGTTATCGGCTCCTCCTATCAATCTTTGGATTTGATCTTGTGGATTTGATCTTGTGGATTGGACTCACTGGATTGTGAGTTGTTTGACATGTATACCAGTTGCTTTTTTTCTTCTCTGCTGTTCTTAATAAGTGCTGGCCGTGTACCCTGTTGTGGGGTTTGTTGCTCTGTTTTTTTTTTTGTTTTTTTTTGTTTTGTTTGTTTGTTTGTTCCTTTTTTTTGTTTTTGATTTTTTTTTTTTGTTGTCTTTATTGTCTGTGTTCCTCTGTCCCGCTGTTTGTGAATGTGTAAAAATTTTGAAACTTGCAGAAATAAATACATTTAAAAAAATGGTCTTGAGGAATGGCTACTATGAGAAAAGGCAGCCTGGAAACTTTACCAATGGGACACATCGTTGTGTGCCTCAACTCCACAGGGTGTTTCGGTCTTTTATCACAAGCTATAATGCCATTTTCAGTTTCTTTTTAACTTCCCTGGTTAGGTTTTGGGATTAGAAAACTGATCTAGATTTTAATATTAAAACTTTAGGACACATCATCAGTAGTGGACCTTGGATTCATTAGGTGTTTCAGCCTGTCTTAAAAACAAAACATTTATTCCCATAAACTCCACTTAGTTTTTTTGTACCAACAAGGTGAGTCCAAAATACAGCGGTGTGAAAAAGTGTTTCCTGAGTTGTTATTGTTTTGTATGTTTTTCACACTAAAGTGTTTCAGATCATCAATTAATTCAAAATATTTGACAATGAGAACACAAGTAAACACAAAAGGTATTAATTATTAAATGTAAAAAAAAAAAAAAAAATCCTAACCTACATGGCCCTGTGTGAAAAAAGCGGTCTTTATGATATCCAAGACTTTTGGGAAAATACTCAAAAAATACCTGTGGATTGATGAGACACAAGTTAAATGTTTTGAAAGGTTTGTGTCCCATTGCATCTGGTGTAAAATTAACACAGCATTTCAGAAAAGGAATTTCATACCAACAGTAAAATACAATGGTGGTAGTGTGATGGTTGGGGCTGTTTTGCTGCCTCAGGACCTGGAAGGCTTGCTGTGGTAAATGCAATGATAAATTCTTCCTGATGGAGAATGTCCAGCCATCTCTTTATGACCTCAAGCTGAAGGGGACTAATAAGAGTAACAGACTGAACTAATTAAATTATACAATATATTAGTGTCATTAGAAAATTGTACTTTGTAGTCAGTATAAACTTATAATGATATAAGTTTGCATATGATAGAATACTGCATGATGACCCTTTGATGACTTAGACCAGGGTGGGCAATCTCAGTCCACGACTTGGCCGGTGTCCCTGCAGGTTTTAGATCTCACCTTGGGTGAACACACCTGAATCACATGATTAGTTTGTTACCAGGCCTCTGGAGAACTTCAGGACATGTTGAGGAGCTAATTTAGCCATTTAAACCAGCTGTGTTGGTTCGAGGACACATCTAAAACCTGCAGGGACACCGGCCCTCATGGACTGAGATTGCCCACCCCTGACTTAGACTGTTGTTCACTACAAGACTTGTTCTGTTTTATAAATACTTCACAGCAATAATAAGAGCTGAACAAGCAGTTTCACTCCCTACCAGGAAGAGGAGAGCTGAACACTCTTATCTTCACTCCCTAACAAGAAGAGGGGCCGCTTCCTTCAGAATCTCACACACATACACCTACATACGCATTAACATTCCTCTGTCTACGAACAGACGTATTCACTATTGTATTACCCTTGTATATAAATAAAGACAGGAGCCATCTCAGAGCGCACATCACAGGGCCCCCCACTCTCGTGTGAGCGCTCTGTGGCCGCCCTTGCAAGTAAAATCTGCAGTGTGTGTGTGTCTCCACTCTCGGACTCTCAGCTGAAGAAGTGTCTCTAGAATACATTTCTTGACATTTAGTTTGGTCCTCCGAGCCGGAGCAGAAATATCAGAACTGTTATCTGTGACTCTGATCCAGGATCTGGTGCACTGATTCCTGATGCCGTGCCAAAGTCTGTCGACAGCCCTCTTAGACGAGGAAGAAAGCCCCGGGACGTGAATTTGGGTCCGGGCCGGTGTCTATAGTCTGGTCCATGGTGGTGGGATTCAGTCTGACGATCCGAACCACCAGTGAGACATCTGAGGGTGAGAAACACTATTTTGATATATAAAACCGCCGCAAAGGTTTAAAGAAACGTAAAATACGTTTAGACCGATTTTAGAAGTAGCCAAAATTACTTCGTGACAAATTAAAATATGTTTAGACAAAGTAAAAAAGGTTTAAGTTCGCCAAAAGGAACTGTGTTTAGACTGCTTTTAGAGGTAGCCGAAAGTACTTCGTGACAAATTAGCGTGCAAATGTCTATGTGTGTATGTGTCCAGAAGTAAGTTGATTTTACAGCACAATACGCTGCTTTGTTTTCTTTGCTTGAGGCTCACGTACTGGTGACAAAGGAGAACGGTTGAGTTTAGTCTCATAAAACTGATACCGCTTCACTTTTTAGAGTGGAGTAGAAGGGCGTATCAGCAAACCACTCCGGAGTCTGGCGTGCCAGAGACAGCCCAGCAAAATCTTTGAAAATGGGGAATAATAAGTGCAAGTAGATGAAGAAAAGCTAAAAGAAAGCTAAAAACCGCAGCTGTAAAGGGAAGTGCAATCCCTCAGCCATTACTCAGCTGAGAGCTGCCCTGAAACAAGAAATTACATTAACAAAAGACCCAAAGAAAAAAAAATTAAAACGTAAGGAAGAGTATAGACTTTTCCAAGCATGGGAAATCGAAACTGAAGGGAGAACTGAAAAATAAGAGATCACAGTAGAGATCACAGAAACTGGGTTGTATTATCAGCCGACTGAAGTTTAAAAAGGGTTGGAAACAGACCCGACTGAATAAATATAAATACAAGAGGAATAAAGTAAAATAAACAAAAGGCTAAATTAAATTAGAGCTTAACTGTAATGTATTCAAACTGATAACAGCAAGGATAACAACCTGTAAACTGGCATTAACAATGAAACATAGTTGGGATGAGGACCATGCCCAGAATAAATAGAATGAAAGAAAATACATAATTCACACAAACACATATTAAATGAAATCGAGAGATGCATACGTTATATTAAGGTTGTGTCATCGTTCAGCCAAGGAAACTGTGTGAAAAGGAAAATGTCTCCAGCTTGAGAAAGGGTGGAACTGCAGATCACCTGCAGCCCTTGGTGGATACAAAATAAAATATAAATAAAATATTGTAATATACTATTGCTGTTATATAAAAGATAATAGCATTAATAATGAAATAATATTAATATGAAGGGGCACCTTAGTCAGTTATGATGTGAGGTGGATAATTGCTAAAAGTAGTCTGCATCAAGCTTAAGGTTTGCTCAAATTCAGTACAATTACATATGAGATGAAGAAAATAAAGAAAATATCTAAAATAATTAAGTGCATAGACGAATTTGACCTGCTTGAAAACCTGTCATCCTAGATGAGACATTACTGAAATATAGAGCACACCTATACTAACAACTAATAAGCTAAACCCTGTATACAACGGCTAAAGCTACAAAATTGAGAAGCTGAATTAAATATGTGGTCACTGCTAAGCTGATGAGCAAGTAACGTGTTTTTTAGAGCAGGAGCTGCATGCCTTTTTTGCATCCTGACTCATGTGTGTAAAGCGTTCATGCCATCAGCAACTTGCTTTTTGTTTTGTTTTTTTTGTTTTGTTGGGTTGAAAAATAAATAAATTTGTGATCACACTTGTGGATAACAGTGACATATAATGATTAGGCATATGATTTACTAATACAGATGAAGTTTATTCTAAAGTTCAAGGAAAACAAAGAAGAACAGCATCTTCAGTTGTGTCTTGGCTGTTGTTCTCTGTGTAGTGTGCTGAGTTTTTGCTTTTTGTTTTTTAAAATGTTGCTTGAGTGAGGAGTACTGTGACTTCTGAAGTGGCTCTCATCATGCGACCTTGATGATGATAAGTTTAGAGCCAGCTGAGAGCTGGGTTGTCTGCTTTGTTTTAGGCGATAAGGCAGAAAAGTTAAAACTTAGTTTCTTGTCTTGAAAAAGAAAAGAGAGAACGGGTTTTGTTTTTCTCAGCCAACAACTACAATTTCATTTTCTGTTTTTGAGAAAGGAGAATTTAAAAAATAATAAAACAAACAAAGAGTGATGTTTTGTTTAAGTGGTGAAGAAAGCTAATGCTGCAAAATACCATCTAGTGCATGATCTGATAGCAGTAAATGAAATCACTGAAATGATGCCACCAGTAGTCGCAAATCCCCGCACTATACTGAATCAAGTCACTCCAAAAGAACAATGGTTCTCAGTGATAGACGCTTTTTTTCTCAGTGCCTTTACACCCCGATTCACAACACCTGTTTGGCTTCACTTTTGAGAGACAGAGACAGTTTCTACTCTACGTAGATGACATTTTAGTGACTGGCCACACAGAGGAAGGGTGTAAGCAAAATACTATGGCTGTGTTACGTCACTTGGCTGAGTTAAGGCCACAAGGTATCTTTAAATAAACTCCAATTATGGAGACCTGAAGTCACACACTTAGGGCACACCCTCTCAGGTGAAGGCAGAAAGCTACTAAACAAGAGAAAAGAAGCCATACAAAATGTGCCACAGCCACAAACTAAGCATTCACATTCTTTCTAACTCTCAGTGAGCCTGACTTATGACCTTGGCTCCCTGTTTTTCTGCTTCCAACAAAGGTGGGGGTGCAGGTTGGATTCCAACACAGCCAAATCACCATCGACGCAACAAACCCATCTATTATTTACACACTTCACGTCAACCTTCTAGGAGGGTTACAATACAAGAAAATCACCACTGAAGACGTTGGACTTGATAAAGGAGCATGTGATCAACTTTTTTGGATCAACTTCAATGTGACAAACCGGTATACATCCATCCATTTCCCAGTGTTCTTGGACCAAACCCCAGGGAAGAACCACTCCATGTGCTATAAACAAAACAAAGGTAACAGGCTGCTTGGAAACACCACTAACTGCAACCGGACCGCTGGAGGAGGAGAAGGTGCCCCTGTGAACACGACTGGACCATCTAATGGCACGTACTGGGTGCAAGGAATGGCCTGGCTATGTGGACAGCGGGCGTATTTCATACTGCCCCCAGGCTGGACAGGAACATGTGCTCCCATATTCCTGTCAGACCACACTTTCAGGATGAACGCAGTAAACACCACTTCTACAGTACGCTGGAAAAGAAGATCCCCAAAATTCAGCCACATGACCCAATATGGGGGAGCGATGTACCCAAGGAATTCAAAATGTGGACTACCGGACAGAAAGTACTCCATACATTGTTCCCCTGGGTGGGAACCGGATAAAACATGCTGAGGATTGAAACTCTGGACTACCGTTTTGGACTTGCTTCATGCAAGATCAACAAACAACAGAACCAGGAAATTGATCCATTACGGATCGCAGTAGCTCTGGACATGATACTAGCAGAGAAAGGGGGACTTTGCGTCCTCTTCAACAACACCTGCTGCACTTACATACCAGACAATGTACACTCATCAAACATGACTGACGCCCTGAACGCCTTGAGACAGATCCAACAGGCCCAAAATCAGGACTATGTAAGCGATACAAGTGACCGGTTTTCTTGGCTTTACACTGGTTCCTGGCTACAGGTGCTAAGACTACTCATTGGAGTTGGAGTATTTTTACTTTTATTTTGTGTTTTTGTAACATGTATACTGCCATGTCTAAAACTCATGATTAACCGCATAATTATTTCCACTGTTGCTGCATACATAGCCGTGACAAATGATGATGATGACGATGACCCCGACCTGTTGGAACATGAAGACTTTGTGTGATTAATGATGATGTGACAGAAAATGTACAACAATATGTTACATACTGATATCTCACTCAAAAGTTATACGTGACAAACAGGAGGGAATGTCATTAGAAAATTGTACTTAGTAGTCAGTATAAACTTTTAATTATATAAGTTTGCATATGATAGAATACTGCATGATGACCTTTTGATGACTTAGACTGTTGTTCACTACAAGACTTGTTCTGTTCTCTTTTATAAGTTTCTTCCCACAGCGATAATAAGAGCTGAACAAGCAGTTTCACTCCCTACCAGGAAGAGGAGAGCTGAACACTCTTATCTTCACTCCCTAACAAAAAGAGGGGCCGCTTCCTTCAGAATCTCACACACATACACCTACATACGCATCAACATTCCTCTGTCTACGAACAGACGTATTCACTATTGTATTACCCTTGTATATATAATAAAGACAGGAGCTATCTCAGAGCGCACATCACAGGGCCCCCACTCTTGCGTGAGCGCTCTGTGACCGCCCTTGCAAGTAAAATCTGCAGTGTGTGTGTGTCTCCACTCTCGGACTCTCAGCTGAAGAAGTGTCTCTAGAATACATCTCTTGACAATTAGAAAGTTCACAAAATATAAGAAATAGCTCTAATATATACAAATAGCTCAATTGACCTGATCTGATTCAATCTGAATCTGATTGAGATGTTGTAGCCTGACGTTAAAAAGGCGATTCATGGTCAAAAACGCTCCGGTGTGGCTGAATTACAACAATTCTGCAAAGATAAGATAAGTGGGCCAAAATTCCTCCACAGCACTGTAAAAGACTCATTGCCAGTTATCGCAAAGGCTTGATTGCAGTTGTGGCTGCTAAGGATGGCGTAACCAGTCATTATGTTTAGGGGGCAATCACTTTTTCATACAAGGCCATGTAGGTTTGGATTTGGTTTTCTTTCCCCTTAATCATAAAGATCTTCATTTAGAAAAACTGCATTTCGTGTTTATGTGTGTTATCTTTGTCTAATATTTTAATTTGCTTAATGATCTGAAACATTTAAGTGTGACGAACATACAGAAGACTAGGAAATGAGGCAAACACTTTTCACACCACTGTATCTCAATATGGTGTACAGTATGTTCTAAAAAAAATCTAAGGAAACTGGTCACATGGATAATAAACGAGAGAGAAAAAATACTGCAGATGAATAGTACCTGAATGTCATGTCCTTAAGAAGTAGGGAAAAAATCCAGGAAAGACATTACTCAAGATCTGAGTGATTCAACTGGCTCGTCAGCTGATCCATTTACTGTTTGACAAATTACAAAAGAACTGGACTGAAAAGGTCTTCTGCACATAAAGAGGATGCCAGGACTGATGTACAATAGTTAGAATTTACCAAGATCATTCTAGTTTACAATAATTATAACATGTGAAAAAAAAACATTTTAATCAACTGAATTAAAAAGAAAAATTAGACTTTTGAAAAAACAAAGAAACTAAAACACTTTGGTGAACTTGGAAAACTAACTAAAATGTAAAAAATAGAGATGAAATATCCTTAGTTTTAAAATTGTATTATAACTCTAAAGATCTACCTTATCTTTACTACAAAACTGTATTACAACTTACCTGACGAGGCTTTGGGAGATGTGTTTATTTAAACTTTGGATGCCTACAAAACAGTAGTCAACTGTTTTCAAGAAGTTCTGTGTTTTTATTGCAATATCTTTACTGATTTTCCCAAATACAGACAGATGCCATGAAATACAACAGTTTAAAATATTCATTAAAAAGACCAAACCTAACACTAAACCTTATGAAAACAGAGAGTAGCAAACAATAAAACAATCCAACAATAAACAATACAATATAATAAAAATATATTGTAAAAACTAAAGTGAAATAAAAAAATAAACCCTGGAAATCAACTGACACTAAAAGGAATTAAAGAAGCCTCTATGGTTTGAAGCTCAACATTATTGAAGCAGTGTGGGATCATGCTGACAGAGAATGAAGCAAAAGTCAGCCAACATCCAAAAAAGATCTTCATGAAAATTAGAGGACTAGTCCTGAAGATTTCTTTAATAATAATTACAGATGATGGAGCCATTTCCAGCAATTACACTGAAAAAATCTTACTTCCACATAGCTCCCCATGCCATACGTGCGGATTCCCATGCAATACAATGACTCTGTGTCATATATCGTATCAGGTAGTGGTGGGCGGATCGATCCCAAGTCGGAATCGGTATCGGATCGATACTAGCCTGGTGATATCAATTCTTTACTTTGAGTTCTGCTCATTTACAACGCTGTGCTTTCGGCAAAAACAAAACAACCAGGTCGCTGGACTCACCGCGAGAGCAGGCACACTTTGCTCCATCTCCCCCACTCTCTTATGTTTCGGTGTTGCACTGACATGTCACGTGACTTAGACACTTTGGGGGTTGTGAAGTTATTTACATGTTTATTATATTTTTTTGTTTTTGTTGTTGAGAATTTTAATTGTAATTTTTGTATTCGTTTATCAACAGTATTTGTTTTAATTTGTTTACTGGTTTGCGTGCACTTAAGATTTAAAAAAAAAAAAAGATCGCCACCACGGCAGACCCGATGGCATTTTCATGCTTCGCAGCATCATTTATTCTTACAATAATCACATGGTTGCTGTAACAGTACATTCAACGGCTTCAGCTCTCCCGCTGGCAGCCGTACACATCACCACCACCAAACCTGCAGCGGCATCGCAGAACACGCCCTACCACATACCCCCATCGCCGCTTCACCTCACCCCGCGAGCAGGCGAGGGAATCGGCCGGACCATCGGCGCCCCATGCCCCAGCCCAGCGATGGGGTCCACTCTGGCGGTCGCCCGCGCCTCCAGCGGAAGCCCCGGAGCTGGCCTGATGGCCACCCATATGGCAAGCAGCGGCGGCGGCGCAGCAGGCGTGGAAGTGAGCTGGGGCTCATAGGCAGCTGGGCAGACGGCCGGCACGCAGGACCATGCAGCCTGCGTGCCGAAGTGGACAGCACGCCGCCCTCAGGCGTGGCAGGACCCCCGTGCACCTCGACCTTCGTCTCCAGCTTGACAGGTCCCGCTGGCGCGCCAGCCTCTGCGCCTCACGCCGCAGCCGCGCGCTGTCCACCCTTACTGCACCGGTTGCTAGTAACATAGCCTACATTCAATGCTGCACTCGCTGCAGCTGTACACATCAACACCAAAAACAACAACAGTCACAAGCAGCGCACAGGTTTTAAGCTCGGCGAGGCATCATTGTAGATGCAGTGAAGGTGAGTCCATCTCACCTGCAGCAGCATCGCAGACCACGAGCCGCCACAATAATAAAACATTTTTTATTTAATTATAAATAAATATTTCTCCTAATTATGTCCTGGGTTTTAACTAATTAATAATACCAAAGGAAACATCACAAAAAACACTTAAGGTCATGAAAATTAATTGCGATTTAGCAATTCAATGAGGCATCCACCTTATTTATTGAAAATTATCGTATCGGTATTGGTATCGGCGATACTGGCCCGAATTTACTTGGTATCGGATCGATACCAAAATATGCAGTATCGCACACCACTAGTATCAGGAGTACCAAGCGCATTGAGTCTCACCACAGGCTCTAACTGCTCACCATCCAGAGCTGTTATAGCCAGCACATAATCACAATCTGTTGCTAATCTTGGGAAAGCATTTCATGTACTTTGATAATAGTTTTTGTTTGTTGTTCTAATACAGGTATTGTAGAAGAATAAAGGTGGTTGTGCCAAATATTGACTTTCATGCTTGAAGCTGTTTTTGGCTTCTATGCTTAATTTCCATGTATGTTTGCACGTTTCAGAAAATGACTGCAGCTATTTCCAAATTTTCTTTAATATAACGAAATGAGGACTGGCTCAAGATTTTTGCAGAGTACTATGTATTTTTATCTTTAGGCTATGTTTTAGCATTGACATTCATGGTAATGGTGAAGTGGTGTACACAACTTGATTCAGATTTACAATTGTGATCAAGGTCAACTTAAGTATAATGGGAAGGTACTTTGGATCTTAATAGGAAAACCTTTTAAAAGTCTTTTTAAAATAGTTTTTTCTATTTTCTCAGCTGTTTGCACATAGATCATCTTATCACATATCTTGTGATGTCTACAAATCAAAGTTCATGTTATCTTTCTCCCCACCCTGTTTTATTGGCCATGTACAGTTGAACAATGTGACATCCCTTATAGTTAGTGTGATGTGTTTTACCGTGTACAACTGTAATAACTTCTAAAGCTCCCTCTTTATTTATTAAGTAGATTTTCCACATTTCAGTTCTGGGATTAGAGTTTTGATATAATTTGATATACACATATTCCTTACCCGACTAGTGGTTAATGAATCTAGATCATGTATAGTTTTGAGAAGGGATTTTTAAGTTAGAATGAGGAAAGGTTTAATTTACAGTTATATATGGCCTAACCATAGAAGGAACCATGCAATTTCAAGTAAGCCTTAGATTTAAAGAACATTACTTAAACACACTCTTACTTCAGAGAACTATGCAAAGTAAAGAGACTTAAAAAAATCAACATGTAAAAATGTGCGGCTAAACAAGAAAAGAGTGGTTATTGGTAATTTCCTTCTTCTTGAAATGTAAATATAAAGGCTTGGGATGGTTTTCATATTGCATTAGATCATTGACACATTTTTTTTTTTTTTACCAACTTTTAAATGATAGCTGAAATACTCTATGTCATGGAAAATTGATAAATAGATAAATGGCTTGAAAAGTGAACCCTTTGGTTATCTTCTTTGGGTGGGACCTGTACTTTAGCACTGTCCACAGGAGGAGGAGTGGCTAACGATTAAAACTGCCTGTGAAGGGCAATTGAATTCTAACCGTACAAAGATTTTGAGAACTAAGGACTTGAGCACTCCTAACCTTCATTGGACGTCTTTTCTGTGTTTACGCTGATTTTTTTTTTTTTTTTTTTTTTCCCAATGGCTCAAAAATTCATACGCCTGTCTATCCTTTGGATACTTGTAGCCCTTTTGGGTAAGTAGTCTGTTCCTATTGCATAAACTTTAAAACCACACATTTTCAACTTGTGTTTTTTATGTGAATCAGATTGAGCTGCAATTACAGCTAAACTGTTTAACACAGGTCAAGTCTTTAAATGCTTTTCATAAATAGTGATAAAACCATTATTTAGGTTAAGATTTTATATTTGTACTCATTCCTAAACCACTATTATATTTGTAGTAGAAAAATGGAAAGCTACCGCAGTACGAGCCCGTGAGCTCCGCCGGCAGCCAGCTGCTGCCTGAGTGACCGAGCCCCAGGCCGAGAGGCCGGGGGCACCCCACCTCGAAGTGGCCCGAGCGAGCCCCAGGCTCCAGGCCCCGATAAGCGGCCGCCAAGGAGTGAGCCGGTGTGTACCTGGACGCCCATCCCCGGACACAAAGAACCACCAACGCACCGATGTCTGAGGGAGTCCGCCACTGGCAGGGGAAGTGGTGGGGGGAGATAGGCCTCCAAACCTTGGAGGGCCTGAGATGTCCCCAGAGAGGTGGCGTCTGATACCCAACCTGACATATAGACACAGACATACAGGCACACACAGATACAAACATCCATTCCCACCCTCATGCTCTCATATGCACTTACTCCACACTCAACCAACGTGGAGACAGACATAAAGAGACGCTGTACACACGATCACACTCCCCAAGCGTACTCTACGAACCGGGTCTAGGTACCCTTGCCCCTGGAGGGGGGAACTGCACCCAGACCCAGGTGGTGTTACCCTTTTCCCTGCGGTGGGGAGAGGCAGACCGCCCCGACTCCGCAGCAGCAGGGAGGCCCCACACTCCAGACCGCAGTCGGACGGCCAACTCCTCCTCCTAGCCCCCCGCTCCAGCAGGCCGCAGAGAACGGGGGTGAGAGAAGACTCCAAACCTCCCTCCACCCGCTCATTGTAGTGTTGATGCATGTGTGTTCTAAGGTGCATTTAAAACCCAGGAGGGCATGGAGCTACCTGCCAGAGAGCAGCAGGTAAGCGCATAGTCCCTCCTGCTAGCCCTCAATGTCTACGTGTATTTAAAATTGAGAGGTGGGCAACGACGCCAGGGGTGAGGTGTACACCCTGATGGTAACTTTGGATTCCGTGTATCGTGCCCACCCCCAAGATCCTATATGTATGTGTAATGAGAGTGTGAGTAATGTGAATGTCTAAGTTGTGGGATAAAATTGAGGCAGAGGCAGCCAGAAGGGGACGGGGGGGGCCTCCTCTGCACCCTGGTGACATACCCCTACTCCAAGGTCCTGCATGTGTGGGTGGTTGTGGTGGAGCGGGAAGAGGGAGGCAGCTGGAGATGGGGAGGGAAGGAAGGGAGGGGCAAGTGACCCCTCCCTGGGGCCAGCTCCCCCGCTGACCCCAGTAGGCACCCCCATACTCCGCGACCCGCCAGGGAAAGGGGGCCCAGGCCCATCCAGACCGGGCCCAGTGCAGCAGCGCCGCCCGGCCCCACAGAGCCCGGGACAGTCCACCCAACCCCACCACAGAGAAAACTGCACCCACCCCACCATCCACTCATCTTCCAGACTACATAAGACAATAGACGCCCAGGCTGAGATCTTCCTCCACCTCTCCTGTATCTCCCCCTCCTGCAGAGAGAGTTCCTGAAGAGAGGAAAGCTCCTGCAAGATGTGACAATCTCCCCCACCAGTTGAAGAGCCCCCCAGGTGGCTCGACGCACCGGCGGCACCCTGCGCCAGGGCTGGGCCCCCATGCACCCACCCGCCCACAACCCCGGCAACACACCAACCAGGACCCAAGCCCCCGAGGCCCGGCCAGGGCCCCAGCCCAGAGACGGAGCGCCCCCAGAACCTCACGCCCATCCCGGACCCACCCAGGGGCAGCCAGGCTACCAGGTCAGTAACCCACGTCCGTCAGCACAGACCCTCCCCTAGCCCCGCTGCACGCAGCCACGAGGAAACAGTCACCTGAGAGCCAACAGAGCCCCTAACCGGACATGACCGCTACCCCGGGTTGAGCCCCCCAAGGAAGATGCCTCCGGGGAACCCCCCGACGCCCTAAGCCTGTCCCTACCCCCACACCAATCACAACAGTGAAGGCGGGACCAAACTATGACCCCCCACCCCCACTAGGTGATGGAGCTGATCAAAGGAGCCCAGAGCAATTGATCTGATGTGGTGGCAGAGGCTGTATCAAGACTAATGTAATCTAATAGATAATTTCTATATTGGTTAGAATTAAGATTATTTTTATTTTTCCAGTTCATGAGGACTGTTTTCTTGGCTATGCATAGGGCAGTGAAAACCATATGGGCTATATTCTTTTCTGAAGTGACATTATCTAAGCTGCCCAACAAACACACTAAGGGGGAAGTTGGAATGTTACATTTCAGACACTTTCGATAAGTCTTCACATATCTCGCGCCAAAACTTCTGAACTGGTGGACAGAACCAAAGAGCGTGGATATAATTGTCCGGTGAATTGGTTTGGCAGTGTGAGCAGTTGTTGGTAGACGTAAAGCCCATCTTGAACATCCGATGACCTGTATAGTGCACTCTATGTAATATTTTGTATTGAATTAATTGAAGACTGGGATTTCTAATTAGATGAAAGGTTTTTAAGCAAATCTGAGACCAGAAGTTTTGGTCTAAGTTAACTGATAAATCCGCTTCCCATTTTGCAATAGGAAGTGATATTGATTCATCTGTTTTAGAAAGCATTCTGTATATTTTGGATAGTAATTTGGGGGTTTTAAGAGTAAGAAATTGAACCACACTTGGTGGTGTTTGTAGTTCAACTTGACCCGGTTTAAATTTCTTTTTTCAAGTCAAGTCAAGTCAAGTTTATTTATAGAGCACATTTAAAAACAACCAAGGCTGACCAAAGTGCTGTACAGTAAATACAGATAAAAATACAATAGAACACAATTTCGTAGTAACACCTCGCTGATAAAAATAAAATAAAAATAAATAAAACAAATAAATTAAACCTTTCTAAAAGCCAATGAAAAGAGGTGAGTTTTAAGAGCGGTTTTAAAAGTTTCTAGGCTTTTGGAGAGTCTGACGTGAGGAGGTAAGCTGTTCCACAGTCTGGGTGCAGCCACAGCAAACGCCCTCTCTCCCTTTGTCTTTAATTTATACCTGGGAACATCTAAAAGCATCAGGTCGGCTGACCTCAAAGATCTCCTGGGGCGATAAGTACTAAGGAGTTCTGACAGGTAAGAAGGTGCAGTGCCATTTAAAACCTTAAAAGCCAGCAGTAAGATTTTAAAATCAATCCTAAAGGCAACTGGGAGCCAGTGGAGAGAGCAGAGAACCGGAGTGATGTGGTCTCTTTTTTTTGAACCGGTCAACAGGCGAGCGGCAGCGTTCTGCACCAGTTGAAGGCGATGTAGACAGGAACGATCTAGGCCAGCATAGAGGGAATTGCAGTAGTCTAGCCGTGAAGTAATAAAAGCATGGACCACTCTTTCTAGATCGTTCCTGCAAAGGTAAGACTTGACTTTGGCTAAAATCCGCAAATGATAAAAAGATCCCTTAACTACAGAGCTGATTTGTTTATCAAGTTTAAAAGCATTGTCAAAAATAACACCAAGACTCTTAATGGAAGAAGTGCAATCGGAGGTTAGGGGTCCCAAAAAGTCAAGAGAGAAGTTGGGATCTTTAGGAAGCCCAAACACAATGACTTCAGTTTTGCTTTCATTAAGGTGTAAGAAGTTAAGAGTCATCCAAGTCTTAATGTCAGACAAGCAGGAGAGTAGCGGCTGCAAAGAAACATTGCAGTTCAACCTCAGAGGGAGGTAGATCTGAATATCATCGGCAAAGATGTGGAAGGACACATTATGTTTACGGAGCACATCGCCCAGAGGGAGCAAGTACAGAATAAACAACAGGGGGCCTAGTATGGACCCCTGAGGTACGCCACAGGTTAAAGGAGCTCTGGGAGATGACAGTTCACCAAGGTGAACAGAAAAACTCCTATTATTCAAATAGGACTGGAAAAACTTTAAGACAGTGCCCTTTAAACCGACACAATGTTGAAGGCGGGATAGCAGTATGTTGTGATCAACAGTGTCGAAGGCTGCTGTCAGGTCCAGGGTTACTAAGACAGCAGCACAACCAGAGTCAACAGTTAAAAGCAAATCATTAAAAACTCTCAGTAGGGCGGTTTCTGTGCTATGCCGAGCTCTAAAACCAGACTGGAACTTCTCATAGAGATTGTTATTGTCGAGAAATAGCTGGAGCTGCGTGAGGGCGGCTCGTTCCAGTACTTTGGACAGAAAAGGGAGGTTGGAAATGGGCCTATAGTTAGAGAGTAGGGATGGATCTAGATTAGGCTTTTTAAGGAGAGGTTGAACAACAGCGTGCTTGAAGGGTGTTGGAAAACAACCAGAACTGAGGCAGGCATTGATCAGGACCAGAAGGAAAGGTCCGACTGAGTCCAGAACCTGCTTCAGAAGCCGAGAGGGGATAGCATCGGTGGAACAGTTGGTAGTCTTAACCTTGCAGACTATTTCATGCAGCTGAGAGAGAGAGATAGGTTCGAACTGATTAAAGGCAGAATGGCACAAAGATAAAACACAGGGATTGGAAGGTGAAGATGGAATGACAGACTGCAATTACTATGGATTTAATTTGTTGATATTCTAAAAATCTTTTCTTGTTGATCCCATATTGTGTAACTAGTCTGTCAAATGAAATAAATTCTGTTCCTTCTAGTATATGTTCTAAATATTTGATTCCTTTACCACTCCAATCTGAAAAGTTTATCATATTATTGTTTTGTAATATGTCAGGGTTGTTCCAGATAGGTGTACGTTTGCATGGGATTAATGAAGACTTTTCCCCTGTTATCGAATATAAGGTTTTGAGAATAGAGGGTTCCCTAACAAGTTATTCTAGGAGTTTTTTGTTGCGCGTATTTGGATAAAAACACGGAGATTTTTTTCAGGAGGTTTCCTGCTTGTTTGCCTAAGGGTTGGGTGGGAGCCGCAGTGCGCTGAATTTGAGAAAAGACTAAGGATTTTTTCAGGGGTTTTTGCCCTGTTATTGAATAAACGTTTTGGGAATAGAGGGGTCCCTATCAAGTAATTCTAGGGGGGATTTGTTGTGCATTTTTGGAGAAAGACAGAGGGGTTTTTTCAGGTCTCCCTGCTTGTTTGCCTAGGGGTTTTTGCTGAAGCCCAGTGAGCTTATGCTTGGGGGATGCGAGAGTTTTTTGCGACTCGACTTTGATTCTCAATTTCCTTTTTCGGATTAAACAAATGCATAAAATTGAAATAAAGTTTTCCACGAGGCATGCAACCTGTATGTCTCGCCATACTGAACGTTACAAAAGCACAAGTTTAACTAAGAACTTTTACTCTGGTTTAACACATTTTCCAAACACACACACACACACACACACACACACACACACCAACACACACGACACACACACACACACACACACCACACAGACGACACTGGCGACACAGGCCGGGTCAGACGCAACACTGACCCACCACCAGATGGCGTTTTTTAAGCATAAAAAGTAAAAACTTTTTAATGGCTTAAAAATAAAAGAATGCTATTTGATATAAAAACTTTATTTTTTAATAATCAATAATTTATTTTGGGCGGAAAAAATTAATGAGCTATGAACTAGCATATTTTGATGAATATCATAATTCTATGGCTACCATATGTATTACTTTTTATTACTTCCTAGGGTCACAAATCATTTGATTGGGGCCACAAATCACTCTGTTTGACATAAGGGGTATAATATCCCTCCTGACATTTAACGCACATCACT
>NW_024582469.1:1929717-1930946 GCF_018398535.1 Haplochromis burtoni
CCCACTATAGTCTATTCACCTGGTGCTGTACAACAAAAGTGTGGAAAACGACCCACCACCTAAGGTCCCACGGCCGCTGGTAGATCCTCAGTTCACTGAAATAAAAGCACAAGATATACACATTAAAAAGGATAAAAACATGGGGCATAAAAAGGCTCTCTATATAAACTAAAAAGAAATTAAAAGAAAAACAGAGACCTGCAATAAAACACACCCACATACACACCACAGAGCACAGATTGGAAAAACTCATACCCTGCGAGCCAGCCCACAGCTGGTGCTGGTTCCGATTGTCTGTAGCCCTACTCAGTCTCGCGCAGCTCTCCACATCTGGGAGAGGCGGTACCAGTTTTTGTAACACCAGCCCAATATACAGCTGAAGATCGCCCCGACCAGCCGCGAAAGCTGGAGTAAAACAATAGTCCAAAAAAGGGGCTTAGCGTGAGACCCAAAGCCCCCAGGGGCGAGGCGAGGCCAGCAGCAGGAACAAAACTGGACGGCCAACAGATTGGAACACAAGATGAAACAGGGCAAGACAAGACAGCAGCTAGGCAGACGTCTCGACTCTTTGCTTAAAATCAGGCAGTTGGTCCCTGAGAGGGTGCGGCAGCAATCAAACCCTACAAACAAAAAAAGGCAAAGATAACGTTAATCTTCTCTAATTTACAAATACTAGCAGCTATAATATAAGCGGCTTACCCCAAGACTGGAGGCGCTGTACTGTACGGTGGACGCAACTCACGCGTCTCTCCACCACAGCTGGAGTAAAGAAAAGAGAAACAGCGGCGCTGTAGCGGGCCGCAGAATTATGACTACTAGTTACCGGCTTTTAAGAGAAATCAGAGGTCGAAAGGAGGCCTACCTGTAGCAGTCACACAATCCGATCGTATCGGTAAATTAACCAATAGGCCAGCATTTACTGCTGTATCGCACCAGAAGAAGGAATGATCCAACAAAAAAAAACGGCTTCCCTTTATACAGGTAAACACCACCCTGTAATCAATATGCAGGTGGGTTCCTAATTAACCCAATCACACAATACAAGGAGCGAGTGCAGCGGAAAGAGAGCGAGGGTGGT
This sequence comes from Haplochromis burtoni, assembly GCF_018398535.1. Lineage (NCBI taxonomy): Eukaryota > Metazoa > Chordata > Actinopteri > Cichliformes > Cichlidae > Haplochromis > Haplochromis burtoni. The sequence goes on from NW_024582469.1 coordinate 1,930,796, forward strand.
AGAGCGAGCGAGAAAGAAAGAAAAAGAAGGGCGAGTAGCCCATCCGGCTACACGAAGAAAAGCTGAATTTGAGTGAACAAAATTCATTCCTGCATGCAAAAAATGTATTTCAGTGTTTGCTATTATCCATACATACAGACAATAGAAGCCC
>NW_024582469.1:1943229-1945829 GCF_018398535.1 Haplochromis burtoni
GATGGTATAACTTTCACACCTGCTTCAGGTTTTCCCTTGAAACCATTTATCACACGCACAAGCAGATCTAAGTATTTGACTAGTGCTTTCTGTCAACAGTCTAACCTTATCTTATGACCCTGTTGCTACACTAAATTCCCTTACCAATGCACTCTGCAGCCAGGTTACTTCTTTTTATGTGTGAAAGCTAAATTAAGCAAATTGTATGGTGTCAGTGCAGAATCTGTGTCAATCCTGGGGCTTTTTTTTACTTTCTTTTCTTCATTACAAAATTAGTTTTGATTTTTATTATTTAATTTTTATTAGTTTTTACATTTTACAAATACAAAAAAAAGTCATTCTTTTAATTTGATACTTAATTACAAATACTTCAATAAACTGACTTTTAAAATCTTTTTCCATGAAACACTTAATGTGTCAAGGCAGGGTCGTTGCACAGTGTAGACAGTGTGACAGTCACAAGTTCGTGTGAAACCAGTGGATTGGCTATTGTGTGGTTGCAGCTTCTCAGAAAACAAAACATACAATCAAAGACTTTTTACAGTGAACAGTTTGACTTCGCTTTGTTTTATTCAATCAGTATATACTGTGCAAGAGCAATCTGAAAATATTTGTTGGTAGGGACTTCTTTACCTTTGGGTACATGAAATATGCTGGATGTAAAACAAATTAATGATTTAAAACTTCATAAAATTTCATTTAAAATATACACATATTTTTGGTTGTTGTTATTTTTTTTATTATGCTTTTGTTTATAATAATACTTATAACTTGCACCTTGCAGCTTCACCAAATAGGTTTAAAATACAACAACAAAAAACCCCCCAATAAACACTTATCTCATTATCTATGATACATTATAATGATACATGTAATTTGAGAATTAGCTGAAGCTAAACACTTACACGTTATCATATACTAATAATTGCATTTACACCTGATCCTACACCTGCAGTAACAGACGCCCCAGCTACTTCATCAGATCCTACAGCTGCAGTAACAGACGCCCCAGCTGCATCACCAGATCATACAGGTGCAGTAACAGACGCCCGAGCAACTTCACCAGATCCTACAGCTGCAGTAACTGACACCCAGCTACTTCACCAGATCCTACAGCTGCAGTAACAGACGCCCCAGCTACTTCACCAGATCTACAGCTGCAGTAACAGACGCCCCAGCTACTTCACCAGATCCTACAGCTGCAGTAACAGACGCCCCAGCTACTTCACCAGATCCTACAGCTGCAGTAACAGACGCCCCAGCTACTTCACCAGATCTACAGCTGCAGTAACAGACGCCCCAGCTACTTCACCAGATCCTACAGCTGCAGTAACAGACGCCCCAGCTACTTCACCAGTCCTACAGCTGCAGTAACAGACGCCCCAGCTACTTCATCGGATCCATCTAGTTCAGCAACAGGGGTTCCACCTACTTCAGCATCTCCGGGTAATGTGGCCAGTAGCCTGTACAAAAAGTATAATGTTATCTGTATACACTCCAAATATTTACATAATGCTTCCAAGGCTTATATTATTTTTTCTTTTGTTTCCACTTTGCAGATCCCTGTCATTCAAATCCATGTGGTGTTGGAAGCACCTGTGAAGCCCGTGCCAACCACACATTTGTATGCAAGTGTCTTCCTGGTGATTTTTACAATAATATCACCCTGAGATGTGAAAATGGTAATTATTTGTTTGTCTACAACAGCTGTCAACTTCTTACAATTCTTACCTAGTGTTAGTGAAGAATAGGTGATTCAAAACCATAAGCACCGTTTGAACTAAACAGAGCTCTCTTAAGGTGTTTTCACATCTTTGGTGTCAAGATGACACCAAAGATTTTTTCTCCTTTGTCATAAAATGTCCCATGGACTTGGATTTCTTTCTGTGTGAAAACAAACCAAACCAAGGGAAAAATCTCCAAGTTTACAAAAGTATTAACCAATTTGTACCAGAGTAAACATACTATAGATATGAAAATGCCCTTAACCATTTCCCAGCATTAACAGTAGGTAAGGTTAGTAAACTGTTAGCCTAGCTTAGTGACAAAATTATAAAATCTGACAAACAGCTTGTTTACTAATTAATATTTTCGATTTCGTCTACTTATTCCATGCAAAAAAAAAAAAAAGTAGGAAAGGCAGATTATGTTTTGTTTCATTTTTTATTTGTCTGGGATTAATTTCGGGCAGGAGCAGTGACATCCTGAACTATATTCTTGTTGCCTTGTATTTGCCAGGCAAGCAGAGAAGATTTTATGTTAGCTATCAGTTCCTGTCATAATGCTAAGTATCTGCTAGTTGTAGCGTCATATTTAACAGAGATACTGTATGACACTGGGATAAATCTTCCTCCTGTCAGCAAGTTAATGACAGGATAAAGTATCATTTTATTAGATTTTGAGTTTCTTCTGATGATGCTTTATTGCTTTCAGCCAAAGTTTTCCCTGGAAAACTTTCCCTGAGAAAACCATTTAATGAAAAAATGAAAAACACCACATCAAAGGAATTTAAAGAAACTGCAGATGAAATTGTTGCTGCGGTAAGTAATCAGTTAGTACTCTCTATCAATAAATGTGTCTTTATGGACATTTTTTGACAT
>NW_024582470.1:0-8446 GCF_018398535.1 Haplochromis burtoni
TGTGTGTCGCCACAAATCATGCACTCGCTCATTTCTGAAGGTAGACACGAGTATGCGACGGGATATCCTATAGTGAGACCGAAGCAATTGGCATTGTCATTGATTGGGACCGTTATACTCTTTTTTGTTTTAAACATGTGCAAACACACATGGAAATACAGTACACAAGGCAAAACAGACAGACTAAACTCTCTTAGGCAAGCTTTCTTGTCAATTCTTTAAGTAATCTAGGAATAGTTCTCCAGGCTTCTTGAAGGACATTCAAAGCTCTTCTTGTTGGTTGTTGTTGGATGGCGGCTGCCTTTTGTCCCGTTTTCATCTTGATGACCCCACACTGCTTCAATAATGTTGAGGTACGGACTCTGGGGAGGCCAGTCCATGAATGGACTGAAAATCACCACCACTCTTGCTGCTATCCTCCTGTCACTCATCTTGACACTCCTCTTGTCACTCATACACCCTGCCTGCACTCGCTTCATCACCTCTCTTGTGAGCTGTCTGTTGCTTTGGATGATTGAGCCCAAGTGCTTAAACTCATCTACCTCTACTACCTGTGCTCCTTACATCTTCACTGTTGCCTCTAATTACTGTATAATGAAAAGCATTTGCGAGCTGTGCCATAGATGTGGTGCTAGCAGCACGGTGGCATGGTGGTTAGCACTCACCGAGAAGGTCGTGAGTTCAATTCCACTACAGTGGCTTGCAAAAGTATTCCCCTAGAATTTTGTCACATTACAGCCACAAACATGAATCTATTTTATTGGAATTCCAAGTGAAAGACCGACACAAAGTGGTGTACACGTGAGAAGTGAAACTAAAATCATATGTGATTCCAAACATTTTTTACAAATAAATAACTGAAAAGTTGGGTGTGCGTTCAGCCCCCTTTGGTGCACCTGTGTGTAGTCTAATGTCAGTACAAATACAGCTGCTCTGTGACGGCCTCAGAGGTTGTCTAAGAGAATATTGGGAGCAACAACACCATGAAGTCCAAAGAACACACCAGACAGGTCAGGGATAAAGTTATTGAGAAATTTAAAGCAGGCTTAGGCTACAAAAAGATTTCCCAAGCCTTGAACATCCCACAGAGCACTGTTCAAGATCATTCAGAAATGGAAGGAGTATGGCACAACTGTAAACCTACCAAGACAAGGCCGTCCACCTAAACTCACAGGCCGAACAAGGAGAGCGCTGATCAGAAATGCAGCCAAGAGGCCCATGGTGACTCTGGACGAGCTGCAGAGATCTACAGCTCAGGTGGGGGAATCTGTCCATAGGACAACTATTAGAGAGCATGAGGGTGGGAATGGATGTTTGTGTCTGTGTGTGCCTGTATGTCTGTGTCTATATGTCAGGTTGGGTATCAGATGCCACCTCTCTGGGGACACCTCAGGCCCTCCAAGGTTTGGAGGCCTATCTCTACCCACCACCACTTCCCCTGCCGGTGGCGGACTCCCTCAGGTGTCGGTGCGCTGGTGGTTCTTTGTGTCTGGGGGTGGGCGTCCGGGTACACACCGGCTCACTCCTTGGCGGCCGCTTGTCGGGGCCTGGGGCCTGGGGCTCGCTCGGGCCCCCTTTGGAGGTGGGGTGCCCCCGGCCTCTCGGCCTGGGGCTCGGTCACTCAGGCACAGCTGGGGGCCGGCGGAGCTCACGGGCGCGTCACTGCAACTCCCCCTGGCTTCTGCTCCGCGGCTGCTGGGCGAGCCCTCATCTGGGACTCTCCTCAGCTCTTACTGGAACAGTGGCGCGGCTGCCCCTCTGTTGGTCTTCCTTGGTCTCTTGTGTTCTGGGGGCCTCTGGATGTCTGGAGTTTTGATCTCCTCCATACCCGCTTCACACCCTGGAGGACGGGGCTGTGGCCCCCCCACACTCCCTAGCAGATCATTACATGGAGAAACCTTTGGAATGCAAGCATGCTGATCCACACAGGTATGCACACAGGTGTACACATGGGTATTCACAGACGCGGACTAAAGCTTTCTTGGCTGCTGCCTCAAAGCACACTGTGCGCTGTCTATCTTGCGTGCTGCACAATATCGTTTATTATTCAGTAACTATTGATATCTATGACTAGCTAGTTTATTGTGATGGTGCTTTGTTTTCTCTATTATTATGTTGCTCTTTGTTGTTTGCTGTCTCCTCTGTTTGTTTTTTTTGTTGTTTGTTTGTTTTTTTTTGTTTTTTTCTCCATACAGGTGACCCAGGAGTTGTTTTTTTTTTTTTTTCCCCCTTCTCACCGTCTCTTCTCCCCTTTGGTTTTCTTTCTTTCTCTCCCCCTTCTCTCATTCATTCCCCCTGTCCTATTTCTTAAAAAAAAAAAAAAAAAAAAAAAAAAAAAAAAGAGAAGTGAAACTAAAATCATATGTGATTCCAAACATTTTTTACAAATAAATAACTGAAAAGTTGGGTGTGCGTTCAGCCCCCTTTGGTGCACCTGTGTGTAGTCTAATGTCAGTACAAATACAGCTGCTCTGTGACGGCCTCAGAGGTTGTCTAAGAGAATATTGGGAGCAACAACACCATGAAGTCCAAAGAACACACCAGACAGGTCAGGGATAAAGTTATTGAGAAATTTAAAGCAGGCTTAGGCTACAAAAAGATTTCCCAAGCCTTGAACATCCCACGGAGCACTGTTCAAGCGATCATTCAGAAATGGAAGGAGTATGGCACAACTGTAAACCTACCAAGACAAGGCCGTCCACCTAAACTCACAGGCCGAACAAGGAGAGCGCTGATCAGAAATGCAGCCAAGAGGCCCATGGTGACTCTGGACGAGCTGCAGAGATCTACAGCTCAGGTGGGGGAATCTGTCCATAGGACAACTATTAGTCGTGCACTGCACAAAGTTGGCCTTTATGGAAGAGTGGCAAGAAGAAAGCCATTGTTAACAGAAAACCATAAGAAGTCCCGTTTGCAGTTTGCCACAAGCCATGTGGGGGACACAGCAAACATGTGGAAGAAGGTGCTCTGGTCAGATGAGACCAAAATGGAACTTTTTGGCCAAAATGCAAAACGCTATGTGTGGCGGAAAACTAACACTGCACATCACTCTGAACACACCATCCCCACTGTCAAATATGGTGGTGGCAGCATCATGCTCTGGGGGTGCTTCTCTTCAGCAGGGACAGGGAAGCTGGTCAGAGTTGATGGGAAGATGGATGGAGCCAAATACAGGGCAATCTTGGAAGAAAACCTCTTGGAGTCTGCAAAAGACTTGAGACTGGGGCGGAGGTTCACCTTCCAGCAGGACAACGACCCTAAACATAAAGAATGGAATGGTTTAAAACAAAACATATCCATGTGTTAGAATGGCCCAGTCAAAGTCCAGATCTAAATCCAATCGAGAATCTGTGGCAAGATCTGAAAACTGCTGTTCACAAACGCTGTCCATCTAATCTGACTGAGCTGGAGCTGTTTTGCAAAGAAGAATGGGCAAGGATTTCAGTCTCTAGATGTGCAAAGCTGGTAGAGACATACCCTAAAAGACTGGCAGCTGTAATTGCAGCAAAAGGTGGTTCTACAAAGTATTGACTCAGGGGGCTGAATAATTACGCACACCCCAGGCTGGGGTCTTTGTGTGGAGTTTGCATGTTCTCCCCATGTTTGCGTGGGTTCTCTCCAGGAACTCCGGCTTCCTCCCACATGCACTTAGTGGGGATAGGTTAATTAATCAGTCTAAATTGCCCATAGGAGTGAATGTGAGTGCGAATGGTTGTTTGTCTCTGTGTGTTAGCCCTGTGACAGACTGGCGACCTGTCCAGGGTGTACCCCGCTTTTCGCCCTAAGACACCTGGGTCAGGCTCCAGCCCTACCGCGACCCTGAAAAAGGATAAGCGGAAGCGAATGGATGGATGGATGCCAACCCAGTTGCATAATCTGTCACGATCAAGCTCATTAGAGGACATAAGGAAGATGTGAGCTGTTTTAGATTTCTTCCAGCTAAGGCTTTAAGCTTCTACACAAGTTCATATCCGATAATAAAGTTCACATTAACATTGAACCAGCGGCTTTCAGCTTTAAATCAATATGTAATCCAAGGACTTTTAATGTTTACCCCAAAGTTAAGTATTTATTGACTGGTTTAAACTATAATCGTGAGATTTCATCACCAGTTTGGGTGCAAGCGCACAACGTGACCACTAGGTGTCGCCCGGAGCCCGCTGATGGAGCCCAGAGCGTGCCCAGAGAACACCAGGTGGCTGGGATTAGCGGGCTTTTAAGATCCAGCAGTGGCGCTGTGTGGCTAAAGCCTGCAGTACTGTATGCGCACTTCAGGCCTGGAAAAAACAGAAAAGAAAGAAACGAAAAAAAGGCCCACACACAAACTGATCAACAGCTGAGTGCAACTGCAACTGTTTCTGCATAGTTTCCTTCTTCCTGCCACTCACCACCACACAATCCGCTCCAGTTGGCCCGTTCAGTGGATGTTGAGTGTAAACATTCACGTTTTAACCGCTTCCCACAGTCTGCTGTACACTGAGAGCAGACCATAGTGGCACAGTGAGCACAGAGACAGTGGGGAAATACCCAACAGCGCGAGGAGTGTGCAGCTGTCAAATATTTGGTAAGTGGGTTTGCCTCGAGTCAGCTTTGTGCAGTTTTGAGGAACAATGGGAGATAAAAACAAAACAGGAAAGAATTTTTTTTTTTAGCAGCTGGATTCAGAATTAAGGCAGTCATCTCTAGGCTTCAGAGTAGAGAGGTGACTGGGCTTTATCAAAGCAGTGCAGAGGTCAACTGCTGCTCTGTGTCTGCCTGTCTTCTGGCCCACTTCATACCAAAGCTCATACAGTAGGCCAAGGCTGACCTTAGTGCATAGACTGAGGACTGATATAGCCCAGTGGAAGACATATCCTAGTAATTTACACCACAGCCCTGCTCCTGCTCTGTGCAGACTTGTGTATACTCTCAGACTGGGAGTTGGTAAGCCCCTTCTTCCTCAATGAGCACTCTCCCAAGGGGAAAGGGAGTGCTGCTGAGGCCTCGATGCACAGCCCAAGTGTGGCTTTTAGGTTCGACTGCACCAGCCATATTCTTATGTCACTGGGTTTTTCAAAGCACATAATCCTTCTTATATAAATGCCCCTCTTTTTTTATACCCTAGATGAGACCAAGAGAGTACAGGAGATGAAGCAGCTGGATCTAAATAAAACAGGAAGAGTCAGTGATGCATGTTGGCATGAAGAGAAGGCAGTAAAGCTACAACTTTCAGTGGACCTCCTAGTGTGGCAAGGAGCCTAGCAGCTTTTTTGCACGCAGCCACAGTAGACTTAAAAACGGAGGATACAAACAGTTGTGGTGATGAGTCATACTTCATAGGAACAGCTTATCAGGGCCCGAGTCGTTAAGACGCTTTCCCGCTCTCTTTAATTGCGTCCGGGTCTCATAATGTGGAGTCACTTTAACTTAACCGAGGCAGCAGTGCGAGTTAATATACGTCTCACCTTCCAGAAAGAAAACTATTGATCCTCAGGTCTCGAAAGAGAATGATCTGTTATGGTGTTAGTTTTAATTAAATTTGTTTTGATTGATTCTTTTCCCCCCCACAGAGCTGCCATATAATCCAACTCATCTTACTCCTGCTCTACCAGCTTAAATCTCACACGTTTTTTTGTTGTTTTTTTAAACACATAACCTGTACACAATACAAAACCAATTTATTTAAAAAAAAAATGTTTATTGACATCAGAAGCAATTTAATTTTCAACAATAAACAAGGTTTTTTTGTCTTATTTTGCTATTACAGTGGTACATAAAGATCAGTAAAACAACTGTGATACGTCAATTTTGATAACATGTAATTTAAAATAAAAACACACAGGTGAAGGAGGAAAAAAAAGAAGCACTCAGATCTAACTCAGAACATTTTTATGTGCTGTGCACCTATAGATAAGGTAAATACTGTAAAGCCCACCCCTTTACACTGTACCAGGCAGGATAGTGGTCTAGTAACTACCACTGGGGAAAAAAAAAAAAAAAAAAAAGTAAGACTGGCAGAAAGATACAGACACGATACTTGTGTAGTGTTAACTATACAAAAAGGAGAAAAAAAAAACTGTACAGCATAAAAACAACTGATATACACAGCCTTTTTTGTCGTTTTATTTATTTTTTTTTATTTTTTACCCCTTGGATACTAATGAATTTTCTTTCATTAAGTGAATTGTGTACAAGTGGTTTAAATGCATTATAAACAAGAAAATGACCACTTTATGTCACCTGCCACCTACTAATCATCATCCTCATCGTCATCATCCTCTTCCTCCTCCTCATCTTCATCGTCGTCGTCATCATCATCATCTTTCTTCTCTGCCTTGGCCGGGGCTTTCGCTGGCGCACCGCTGCCTGGTTTGCCCTTTGCGCGATACGCAGCGATGTCCTGCGAGGGAGGAGCGAAAACGCGGTGAACCAGTGTCGAGACACAAAAATAGACAGCTGTCACCGAAGAGTTCAGTCGGCGTTCACATTTTACTCTTACCTTCTCATACTTCTCCTTCAGTTTGGCCGCCTTCTTCTCGAAGGGCTGCTTGTCCTCGGCTGCGGTGCCGTTCCACATCTCGCCCAGCCTCTTGGCAACATCGCCAATTGACAGGCCGGGGCTCTCGCCTTTCACCTTAGGGCGGAACTCTGAGCAGAAGATGAAGAAGGCAGATCTGGGGGGGGACAGAAAAACATTTATTTACACAACTCACTCGCCATACATCTCAAAAATCCTCAAATGTGGTTTTGCAGTACTTACGGAGGTCTCTTGGGGGCATTAGGGTCCTTGTACTTCTTCTTCTTCTTTCCCCCCCTCGCCGGAACGTAGTTCATCATCTCCCTTTCATAGCGCGCCTTGTCCTGCCTGGCCATGTCCTCAAATTTGCCCTTCTCCTTGGCCGACATTGTCTGAGAGCAAAAACAGGCATCTCACCAACTGCACCTTCTGAGGCGTCGCCCTCTGTACCCAAGCTTGCTTATTTCTTGTTTTGTGTTATCTCATTACACAACACCTGCACCTTTTCAGCTAAAGTCAAGAGGTGTAACCAACAACATCCTGCTTGTCATATATCCTTGACCCCTCAGCAGGACTACAAATTTCACTTTCAAAAAAAAAATAAAAAAATAAAAAAAAAACCCTAACCCAACCCAAAACAAAACCTCAAGCTAAACTCTACTACCTTCCATCGCTCGGAGCACTTCTTGGAAAACTCGGCAAAGTTAACCGAAGCCTCAGGGTGTTTCTTCTTGTGCTCCTCCCGACAGGTCTGCACAAAATATGCATAGGAGGACATCTTCCCCCTGGGCTTGGTTGGATCCTTCCCCATCCTGGTGACAGTATCTAAAAACAATTAATAAAAATAAAATAAAGAATATCAACAATTTAATGATGCAGTATTCATCTGCAATATAATATTAAAATTTAATAAATAATGCTATGTGTCATTTAAATTATTAACTATAATAAGAAAATCATAAATAAAAGTGACCTACAATGTTTGTCCAACCCACACAATCATGTCTCTACTGACCGCACGCACTATACAAGTCACCCGCCCTCCCCGCAGTCAAACTGCACTAAGTTAATATCACTTAAAGCAGTCCTGTGAAATAACACCGCCCAAAACGGACGGAGCTGATGTAAAAATAAATAAAAAAATAAAATAAAAAACGTTTTATTGATATCATTTATTTATTTATTACAGTGGCCTTAACATAAAATCCGCGGTCAGCTCCTCATTATGGTGTTTCACCAAATGACAAAACACCGCTGCGTATTAAAGGAGGAAATCCCATCATCGCAGCCAGCAGCGATCATTAATGTGCGTTTGGTTTGCAGCAATAAATGTCCCGGAATCGCTCTCAAACACCGAACTGCAAAAGTTCAACTGCATGGTATAAACCTGAACCATCCGTGGTGCTATATGAGTGGATTGGGCGTTAAAAAACAAACAAACAATATTTTTCTTGCCCCCCGTCTTTTTTTTTTCTTTTGCAACATAAATATCCTCAAATCTAACCTGCAGCAGTAATATATCACCTGAAAACCCATAGTTTTACTCGTGTTCGTGTTTTTAATCGAAAGAAATAACTTTGACACAAAGAGACACAAATTGGAGAAAAAACACGTGTTTATTGCAAATAAAACACTCCAAACTGCGCTTCCGTGACATAAACATTCATCTCTCATAACTCTTCTTTGTCTCTTATTCGGGAAATAATGTGAAAAGCTTTCGGAAAATGTTTAAAAAACTGTTATTTTTCTCCCCCTCCCCTTTACATTTTCCTATTAAATGCTACTGTAAGTCCCAAGTAAGCTGCGTCGAGCGAAGTAGTAATGGCGCAAAGGCTCTCGTTGAGGAAAAGGAGGTCAACAACGACAGCAATATTTCTTCTTCCATTTTGTGAGAATGCCTTCTTCATGAAAGAAAGTCCCCCTCAAATGTCTCCTCCCGCCTCCCAGTTC
>NW_024582470.1:8972-10684 GCF_018398535.1 Haplochromis burtoni
AGATGCTCTCTCTTTTTCTTAGGTTTTTATAAATTTTGATGCTCGTCTCCAGACTCCGCACGCTCCTCCGGTCTTCGCATGACAGCCGTTCAGCTTTGCAATGCACTGCAATGCCAATGGCTAGCTAACGGTGAGTCTTCTACCATTGTCGCTAACCGTGTTGTCCGCTAGACATTCCTGATTTTTTTCGCGATAACTACCATTTGATTCGACTCCATTTTGCGAAAACGACACGATTGTATTATACAAAATTATTCTTATTTAACGAAATCGATGCTTTGCGTCGAATTTCGTCAAGGTTAATTTTCAATTCTTCTTTTTTTACTGAGCGTCTGGTCCTCACTCCCAGGCAGAGTAATGTAACGATACCTGCTTAGCGCCGGCAATTTTGTTGTTTTTTTAAGGTTCCCCGCAATAAAATTATTTGCAAACAGTAAAAGGTTTCGCGTGTAACCGTGGCAGACATATAAGTAAGATATTTTTAAATGTTACCGTCATTTTCATCCTTACGGACACTTAAAATGTTCGTGTGTGTGATACTTACCCAGTGACTATCGCTGGATCTCAATGGTCTGCAATGGCTGTGTATGAGGGAGCACAGGCGATACGCAGTGTCTTCAGTCTTCAGCTCTCTAACATTACTCTCGGCGGGGCTCGCACGCCATTGGACAGCGCCCAGTCTGGCGTCCCTGCGATTGGTCGAAGGCTTTTCATTGTCCTAATAGAAGACGAGGTTCCATTGGTTGTCTTTTGTGAAACGTCACCGAAGTTTTGTGAGGCGCGTGGATACAAAAATATTTCTGTCCGAGCATGCTGGAGCTGGTAGTAGTGTAGTGTGTTTGCCATAGTATTGAATTCACTACGTTGAGCTCAGTGTACAGTAGGCAAGCTAAATGAATGAGACATCGAGGAGCGCTTGTAGCCAGCGAACGAGGCGGCCGTAAAATGTTGTCAGATTGTGTTGGATGGGTTGTACGTCTCCTTATCAACAGGCTCCTTTGTGCATTCTGCACAATACACGTGAGCTTATTTGCAAATTATGTCTTTAAAAATGTATAGGGAGGACATCGCAAATTCCCGTGTAAAGGGCATAAAGAGCGATTACCCGTCCCATGCGTGATAGTTACGTCCAGATATGAAATTTTTAAAAAAGGATTTAGCTCTTAGTATGAATGAAAACCATAGGAATTCAATGATTTGCCTCCCTTGTGATCAGTGTATTAACCATTATTATCATTTATGCCCATGATCGACAGAAAGTCCCTGCATTGACACTACTAAACCGTGTTTTCTTATTCTCTCTGACAAGTATCCATAATTATTCGTTTTTTAAGCACTCATTCTGTGCTTTTGACTATGTTTACTTACGACCCAATATTAATAGTCGGATAAAATGGAGCTGGAGATAATAAATTATGGTAAATGTATTTAATGGGAAATTAATATTAAGATCTGTCAGTTAATGTTTTTCTACACAGTATGTTTTTTATCCTGATATTTCGAGGTCTCATATACATTGCCTGATTAGGAGATGGTCATGTGCTTATTGTTAATTAAGACTTATGAAGATCAAAGGGCGGCTGCTCAGTTTAAAGCAAAAGCAGTAAATGAGCATTTTGACTGACTTTATTCATTCAATTATTTATTTATTTTTGCCCTAAAAGATAGTGAGCTTTTACTTGGAATTTTAGATATAGTCCAACAGGTCTGCA
>NW_024582470.1:12403-29855 GCF_018398535.1 Haplochromis burtoni
AAAGAGATGTATTTGTGGATCTGGAATGGGGGAGCTATGTAAAATCCATCCCACCCCCACCCAATCAGAAAAATTAAGCATACAGTGGGCTGGCAAAAAAACAAATCACCAGAGAAATAGTCGCCTTTATCGTTCATTTACAAAATATGCTATGTGAAAAAAGAGGTGTAAATAAAGACTGTTTTTTCAAATCAGCATATTTTTTAACACGTTCATTAAAATATCTGCCTAAAATATTCAGTTCTGTTGGTTATGGTTAATTCAGACATGAAAAACTCACTTTGTGTGTGTGTGTGTGTTCAGATAGAGTGAAGGGGAATGACAGAATAAAATAATAAAAATAACAAAACTGCTGTTTAAGAGCAACTAAAACAACAGCACACATTCTTCCCTTCCTTGATGATACCTAGGCAACTTTTTTTGGAGGTGAGCAAACGGGGCTCTCGGTGTGTCTACTGAGGCCTGGTTACTCGCTCAGTAAGTATTTCAATATTTTGGGGGGTAACAATTGAAAACAAATGTATAAATAATAGTAACATAATAATAGAAAAGAAAGAGAAGATATCACTGTTATCATTGTATTGATTACTGTGATAATAATAATAATTACAATGAACAGTAATAACAGTAAATAAATAAATAAACTGTGCAACAGACATCCCCTATCTCATCCTACAAAAATAATATACATAAATAAAATATTATTAGTATCCTTAGTCGCACAGTGTTGGTGATAGTATTGTGTCAATAAAACTTCAGCCCACGTTATTGCAGTTCACTTGAACAGCCGAGTGGCGGCCAGCGGAACCATCAGTGATAGAGGGGGGGAAGACAAAGGCCGCTGCACAAACCCGCAGTTGGGAAAACGTTTGTGACACGAATCGATAGAAAGATGCACATGGACCCATTATACCGGCGGGACTTAAAAACTATAGCTTAATGTGCACCGACTTCAGTGTAACAGGAAATATAATTTAACATTTGTTTGGGTACGTATTATTTATTTATTTATTTTTACTAAGAATAATTTTTAGCCGCGAGTTAAACGGTTGCCCGGCCTTAGGCTAAGCGTTTAGCATGCTACCTTCCAGGCTCAAGCTGTCTGATAGTTCAGTCAGGGCATGCAGACTGGTTAACAGACTGATTTTAACGTATTTTTTTAATTTCCCAAATAAAATCACTATATCCTTACAGCATTAACAGGGTAATGGTAACTAAGCATTTTATTACAGAAGTGTGTTTTAAGTGAGGTTTCTTTTTTTTTTGCTTGCTTATGTTAGTGTTAAATAGCTATCAAAGCTAGTTTTGCTGGGAAACTAATTGGTTCCTGCTTTGTGTCGTGTACTATTATTGATCTAAATACCTTTGGAGAAAAATGCGGAGAAAACATGTGGGCAATATGGTTAAAGCCTTTCCAATTAAAGTGTATACTTTATATACTGTACCCTGTGAATGTTCTAGAAAGATGAATGAGACGCTCATAATAAATGAATTTAACTAATTTGGAAACTAATAGATTGACTTTAGGGGTAAACACAAGCATGCTGCAGTCATGCCGGGACCATCCTAGAAAAGTAGAGTCCTTTATTGTAGTTAGAACCTTGTGAGGGTTCTTTTATAAATTTCAGAGAAGATCAATCTCTATACACTGTTGTTTTGGTCAATTAAATGTGACTTGTATATTTAAAAATGTATCCAAACCATCTGTAAGAACTTACAGGAAATAAGGGCAGCTTTCTTATCTGTTTGAAAGATAAGTTCTGAATCAATTTAAATTCCGCTCAGTGATCATCACCTGTGCTCAAGAGTCTATTGTTCTGCCTTCAGGCTGGCTGTAGATTGACAAAGATTAAGCATAAACATTACGCCAGTGAAAAGATTAAAGAGTCATCTTTGAGCATTTGCAAGATTTTTCTTTTTTGGGGGTGTTTTAATGTATTTATTGTGTACATTTATTCCTTTAGTAGGGATGCTGCAGTATCGTGCCTGAACATCGTTATCTGCTAATATCATCCTTGTTGACTGCCGTCTTCCTACTGGTAAATACAGATGGCAATAGTTGATGTTTTTCTTTTGTCAAATCATTTCGTTTCAGCTAAATGTTTAAATATGGTTGAAATAATGTTATGCATTACCATCACTGTTTCAAGCCTATGAGATATAAAGTGATCTTTTTTTTTTCTTTTTTTTGCAACACAACCAAATTTCTTAAAAGGAACAAAACCACTTTCAAAGCAACTTGTACCTTGATAACTTCATAACATACCTGTTTTCTTTTTCTTCCTTAGTGTGCTCGGAGGTGAGAGAGTTTGTGGTGACATGGTTATATATTGTGGATGGCACCGGACAGCCATGGACCCGAATAGCAGCTGTTTGCCAATAACTGGTGAAGACACTGGTTTGGAGGCTTTGGCCTCACCACTGGCGGGGTATTTGGGAAAAGTCAGTAGAGCTCTTGTTCTCCTCTCATTGTCACTTGCGCAAAGCTGAATTGTATTTGAAACTGGACTGTGACTGGACAGTACCAAAGCAAATTCAAAAAACAAACAAAAACGGAAATCTTTGGTTGTAAAAGGCGAAAGTTGGTACGTTACTTGTCTTGACAGGCTTGCAATTGTCAAATCTGTCATACTGTAACATGGGAAACTGTGTACTACTTATGATTTTATTACAAATATGCATCTGCTTTCAAGTACTTGACTCCCCTGTCCTGCCTCACTTGAACTGCTCCTCACTACAAGCATTTAAAACATAAATCTTGATCGGTCTTGTAAGGTAAATCAAGTAAAGTATTTCAAGTTTCGATTCATGTGTACATAATGTGTAAATATATAAAAGTAAGGCTGCTGACAGATAAAAGAAATGGTTGATTAAAAAAAAAAGTAATCAGTTGAAAATATATGCAGTCTAAAATCTAAAATGTTAATGAATCTCATCAGTTAGATCTTTTTCTAGATTTGTGTTTTCTTTTAAGCTGTTGTCTTCAGTTCACCTGTGAACTTGGTAAACTTGGTAGACGTCTGGGGCTTTAACATACACCATGTTGTTCCCCAGGTGCAGGGAAGAGCTGCTTCACTGGACTATTGCCCTTGGTGTACATCGAAGGGGCTGAGCTATGCTCTACGCTCGTACCGAATCAGCCTCCAGGATTCGATCACTGTCTGCACAAACCCACAGGTAAGTCCAACCACTCAAGTCACAGTTTCATATATTTTTTTTGCCGTCATCTTCGGTAACCTCTTTGTATCCATTCTCTCACAGTGCCTCTTCCCACTGGTCAGCCGCTCCTTGGAGGATGTTTTGGCTAGCTTGGATGCCGTGGAGCCAGTTGTTGGGAACAAAAGAAAAAATGCCTCCACACAGGAAAAGGAAGAGTTGATTAAACCTTCATTCAAACATCTTCGATCAAGTGAACTTGGCGGTCTCGAGCCACAAGGTGTAACTGCCACACCTGTTAGCTCAGCAGAGGATGGTGCTGTAAATGCTGTCAGAAATGACCAATATGCAGAACCCACGACAGATGAGGAAAAGCTGAATGGATACCACAGGGATTATCGAGTTGCAGAAGTGACAAATAGGGAATCTGTGAAAGAAAATGATCCAGACTGTGCTGCTTATGCAGAAGGTCTTGCCCCCTCTATACTCTCAGCTGAAAGCTCCCTGCAACTTTCTTTGACTACTGATGAAAATGAGGCTGTGCTCAGTTCACATTGCAGTGCCCATGGTATATCAGGGATTGAGTTAAACCACGAGAGGAGTCTTCCTGGAATCCAAAACGGCTTTGAACAGGACATTCATTTAAATGAAATCGATATTTCACAGAGTCCTCAAAGTGAGCTGACAATGTGTACAGAAATATCACGGACTGAAATCTGTAAGAATACAGAGAATACATTAAAGGAGTCAGAAGATCTTGTACCTATTCCAGATCAGCTTCTCTGGAGGAACAGTGACAACCTGTGTTGGCTGGACTCGCTGCTTGCTGCTCTGTTCAACTGTAAGAGTTTGCAAAGGTGTAAACCTAAAGACGAACCTCAGCAGTCATCTCTGTGGCAGCTCCTAAAAGGATATGAAGACATATGTGCGGCCATTCAAGTCCACCAACAGACTGGCAGTGGTAAGTTGAAGTGAATTTCAATCTATGCACGAGTGTAATGTCTAACTTTTATTCGTTAATGTCTGTTTTAGAATAGAATAGAATAATCCTTTAATTGTCCCACAAGGGGAAATTTGGTTGTAACAGCAGCCAAAAAGACACATATATACAAACAAACAGTACGCAGGACACAGAACAGAAACATACACAGATGTTTTCATCTGTTGATTGTTACAGTGAACAGCAGGCTAATAAGATGCATTAGTAGTTATAGCTGTTGTCTAAGGAAAACAAAGTTCTTAACAGAAAGTGGCTGTGACTTTAGCCCCATAGACCTCCATGAATAGACTTGTGGAAACCCAGCATTTGTTGTAAAAAAGAATCAAAGTGTTGTGGGTTGTTTTTGTTGTTGTTTTTTGTTTTGTTTGTTTGTTTTTGGGGGGTTTTTGGACTTTGGGTTTATGAACATAAATTAGCATCTTGTTGAATTGTTTTAGTCCCGTGTCTTCAAACCACAGAGGTTGGTGGAAATTACTGTATTCAGTTATGGAAGGGGTTAATAACTACTTAATGAACACATTAATAGAAGTAAAAGATCAATAAATCTAATCATCGCTTTTACCAATAAACTCACTGGACACCTTATTAACTACCTCGCTAGCATAAATTCCCCACACCATTGCCCCATCATCAGTCTGAACTGTTGACACACCACAGATTGTAGATCTGTGCTGCCATGTTTTTTACACCAAATTCTGACCCTTCAGTCTGAATTTTACTGAAGATATTAAAACTCATCAGTTTATCCAATCATCTGTTACTCAATTTTGTTAAGCTCGTGTGAATTGTAGGACCCGTTTGTTTTGCTGAGCTGACAGGAGCATGAGCCAGTGAAGTCTTAGGCATCAAGGTTCAAACTGCTCTTCATTCAGAGTTGTTTTTCTTCATACCTTGTTTCTGCTGTTATTTGGGTTACTGTTGCCTCCCTGTCAGCTCGAAGCAGTCTGGCAATTCTCCTCTGACCTCTGGCATCAACAAGACATTTTCTCCCAGACAACTGCTGCTCGCTGGATATTTTCTCTTTTTCAGGCCTTTCTCTGAAACCTTAGAAAGTAAATGAGCAGGTTTTGAAAAACAGACCAACCTGTCTGACGCTGACAGTCATGCCAGTTGAATGTCACTTAAGTCTGCTTTCTTCCTCATTCTGATGCTTACTTTGAACTTCAGCAGATGCTCAGTTCGTACCAGCATCTGCACCACCTGATATCATGGTCTTAAATGCAGTGACTTTTTGCCATGTGATTGGCTGATTGGATATGTCCTTTAACGAGCAGTTAATTGTCCAGTGAGTGTATATGTTATGCAGATTTTTTTTTTCTGCTTAAATATAAATGGAAATACAATTTGACAAAAAAAAATTGAAGTGGGTCATCTGTAGCAGTGGTGTCCTTATGAATATACTGTGAGAGTAATAAAGAGAGTGCAGCTCAGACTTGAGTTATTGCAGGGTATGTTTTTCTTTGCAAAACTAATGCACGGAGTGGTTAAAATAAATAAGATTCTTTTAAAAACACAAAACAAATGCATTGTTAAAGTCTGTCTGGATTTTCACTTTTTTATACCTATCACCACTTTTTGCTTTTTTTGCCTTGCTTTGTGTTTTATAGTCTGCCTCCAGTGTTTGCACTGCACTTTGTGGAGGGGCTCCCTAACAACGATGTCAGTACGTACACCTTCAACTTCAAGGGCAGAAACTACTCCGTCACCACTGTCATACAGTACAAGAGTCACCTGAAGCACTTTGTCACCTGGACTTGCAGCGCTGATGGTACGTATTTGTGTGTGAAATGTGAACAGACGACAGAATTATTTAATGTTGTGCAAATGAGAGAGTATCGAATGTTGAAACTGAGAAATATTTATTTATTTAAAAATATGCCAATTTCAAATGAATCAGAAGCATTTCAAAAGCGGTAGGACGGGGCATGTTTACCACTTGTTGCATCAGCTCTCCTTTTAACGACAGCACGTTGCTGTAGATCAAAAATAAAGTTGTTTTTCCATTCTCGCTTGATTTTAGATGTTCAGTAGATGCTGTGTACAGACTTGTAGTCTTCTAAGAGTGCTCAACATCATCTCTCTTTGTGTCTGAAACAGTTTCTGTGGGATAAATGGTTTCTTTATTGTTACGCAACCTTTTCAGCCTTTTGTTGCCCCTGTCCCAGCCCTTTGATGCATTTATTTTTATTTTATAAAATCATAAATAAGCATTTCAAAACTAAAGCAATTCTCACTTTAAACATTTGATGTGTCATCTTTGTAATGCATTTTTCCTTATACAAGTTGAATTTGATTAAGTAGATATTTTGAAGTTAGTGCAGTATTTTTACACGAATAAATGAGGTCAAATTAGGTTTTTTGGTTTTTATTAAACTGGAAGTTACATTTAAGTGCATTTCTTTGTGGTTGAAACACTTAATGGTTGAGTCTGATTTGACTCTGCCGTAGTTTGCCAACAGCACATTCTGCTGGACAGTTCATGCAAGAGAAGAACCCTATTTGCTGTCTATTTCACTGTCATTTAATAATTAGATTTATTGAATAATTTTATTTTATTTTGTATCTAGCTTACCGATTTTGCAAATGTAACGTTATTGTGATGTGTAGCTATTTCTTTCACAAGTTAGATAATTAACTAGTCTGCAGTATGCTTTGAATAGATTAGACATATGGCAGACTGTGTTGTGCAGAGTTGCTCTTGGAAGAGACCGTAATTCTGCATTATTTATTTTGTTTTATGTTATTCAGTTTTTCTTATTCATTGGTCACGTAAAACAAACCCTTGACATAGACAACCAAGTTGAACCTGCAGCATTTTGCTGTAACCATTTGTTGTGCTTTTTTTTTTTTTTTTTTAAATTTTAATGCTCGTGGCTTTAATATGATGATTTAAAATACCCTGACTGTAAGACCCACCAAAAGCTTCAGGTCCCTGCTAATGAGATGCATATCGTCTTCTGGGAGGTGGAAGACGACAAAGAGCTTCACATCTGTTCTTCCTCCTCCACATCTGCACTCTCTGACAATGAGAGAAACAACAGTTTAAATGAAGGTTCGGTAGCGGATGGGGTGTTGGTTCACAGTCCAGATCAGTCTCTTCTTATTCCTCATAACGACACCGACATCATCTGCGCTCTCACTGAAGACACCAGCAGCATCATGGACACAACAGTCATGGCAGGCTTTGATACTTCCATAGGTGCCACCACTTTGCTTGACACCTTTGAGGGCCTAACCCACAGTGAAATCATTACGCTCACACTGGTTGAAGTAAAACCCGATGTAGAAATGCAGTCTTTAAACAACAACCACAAAACTCTAGATCTGACCACCGCTGGTAAGAATGACATTCTTGACAGCTCTTCTGCTGCCAAAGGTAATAAACTGCATCACTGTCCCAGTGTTGACCTTCCCTCCACCTCAAGTGATCCCGACTCAGGGGACGGCTCGTCCAGCGATCCGACATTTGTGCCCAGTGCCAGGAGAGGACGAGGGAAAGGAATCAGCAGGGGGAAAACCGTCAGCAGAGCAAAAGGTAAAAAGGTAGCTTCATCAAAAGTAGCTTTGCATACTTCATCATCGACATCTTCAGAGCCCTGTGGAGTAAACCGTGAACAGCCTGTGGTCCCTGATACTGAGGATAAGAGTCCATCTACTGAAATTACACAACAGGGTTCCCTCATGTCTTCTACTGATAACCCACCCCTCTCTGCCAATGAGAGCGATCCCACATCAGCATCACTACTAGATCAGAATTCTCGCTGGTCCTTCCTGCTTAGCAAACATCCACTAAACCAAGTTCAGAAGTCCACTGCTAAGTTTGCCCCTGCATCAGACACACAATTAAAGCCCCCTCCTCCTCCTCCTCCTTTTCACTCTACCCCCAACTCTGTGAAGAGACCGCATCTTCCAATGGCGCTCTACCCAAAACCACAACTCCGGACAGAGGACAGCGAAGATCTGCCAGTGAAAGCTGCAGACATGTACGGGGCATTTCGTGCTAAGAGCTTAAACAACCAGAGACCCCTCCTATCACCTACTGTGCAGTCACAACCAGTCACTTCTAACCACCTAACCACCCCTACAGTGATGTCTAGTACGTCCCTGGTTACACCTGGAGCAAAGGCACTCCTTAAAGCCTCTCTAAAGAGACATGGCAGCCATTCCTCAGAGGTTCCTGTAGGCCTCGGCAGCACAGAAGCCCTCAGATACAAACTGCTTAAGCAACTCAAATCAAGGAAGAAGCAGCTTGCTAGAATCAATAAGATGTTGGATAAACATGAGGGACTACAGCTCCGACCGGACAGCACTGACTTGGACTCTCCCAGCACTGTCACCTCAAGCACCTACGATGGAGCCACCAGTGACGACTTCCTGTCGGACTTGCTTTCGCCGGCAACAACAGCCAGCAACCTTTCGCCAGACAGCACGGGCTTCTTCGAGATGTTCGCCAATGGGCCTGACGGAGCAGAGCGTGTGGTCGAAGCTGCTGGGAGACCATCAGAGCTGAATGGCGGAATGAACGGGCAACACGACGAAAACTTCCTTGACGAGTTCCTCTCTCAGGCTGCGAGTCATACCCCGACCGACATTGTCGAAGTATTTTTTAGTTCAGATTAAAGAAGGGAGAACTCCTCAATGTGTATTTATGTTTCTGTTAATGAAGGTTTGTAGGTGTGTCATGTTAAATAACAGATGAAATTTGGGGGGGGGTTGTTGCTTTTTTGCATTTTTGGCACTTTGAACTAAGGAACTGGCCATTTGAAGCCAATTAAATTTTGTTTCTGTTTGTGTTGATGTATTACTTAGTTATAACTGTCTTTTAGTGTAAATAATAAATTCTTTATATGATTCTTGTACTTGTCAAAATGTCAGTTATTATGAAAAGGAAGGGGCAGGACATAACCATAACCTCCAACTAGCTTCCTGTTTGAGAAATAAAATATTTATGTTCAGATTTTTCAACTTTAGTTACTTAAAACTTTAGTATTAAATGTAAAATGGGCTGGTTTCAGGTCATTCAAGTACCCAGTTATTGGTTGAGTACCATACTGCACACTTGTTGTTTTTAACAATAAACAATTTAATGATATACCATATTCGCAAGAGAATCTTAGGAAATGCTGGTTGGTAGCGGGTAAATTTACTACCAACCACAAATAATTTGCATTTGTTGGCTGCAGCTTTGTTTCAGAACTGTTTATTGGGTGCATGTTTTCCACAGCCAGCTTATAAGCTTTAAATAAGATACAGCATTAGCATTGGCAACCCTTTGGTTGTGTCATTTATTGGTGAGGAAATTTAAAATTAAGCACTTATTAAAGGAAAGCTGTCTGCGTGTGTGGTCCTGTCGTTTTGTAGGGTGAAGTTTTTATATAAAGCACCCTGCGTCTGCTTACGTGACGATATGTAAAAAAAAAAAAAAAAAAAAAATAAACTCGAGGAAAAAGGGCGTTCCCATACCGGGAGTCGAACCCGGGCCGCCTGGGTGAAAACCAGGAATCCTAACCGCTAGACCATATGGGATTTGCGGCAAGTATCATCATCATATGTATATGACAAATGGATAGCAAACGAATCAGGAGATGATAGGATGATAATGATACTTTTGTTCCTGGCGACATGACGTTCCTAAAATAACTTTAACGTTAGCGATTCGTTCCCCGAAAGCTGACACCGAACAGCATGTTTTAAGCTAGCTCCTTAGTCCAGCTCATCTTCACTGGTGTTTGTAAACCAAAGGCATTATAAACATGTTCGGTGTTACACTGTAGGTGTTAGGAAGAGGTGTGCAAAGATATTTTTAAATTAAGAACGACATTAGTCTCTGGATATCTTCGGGTTTGGGGTTTTGTAGGGCGGAGGACGTCTTTATTTGGATTTAGTCGATACGAGAATGCATCAAAGTCATTCAATATAAAGTTTTGAAAAGAGATTTAAAAAAATCAGCGAGGACGTTGCATTTCCTTTGAAAGGCGCACGCAGGTGCTATTTGACTGTAAGTGGGTCAAATCAGAATAAGAATAAGCCAGCTCTATTTTTACTCTACTTTTACTCTTGTAGGATAAAAAATGATTACATTGTTTCTGGGGGGTACCTTCTTTTTAAATGCATGTTGTGTTATACAGTATGCTGTAATTGACGTTTTTCTAGGAAACTAGAAAATAGGTCGGCAATTAATTGAAACATCTGCAAACATACTCGGAATTACTATATATAAGGCAAAAAAAAGAGTTTGTACAATTCCAACAAACTTTATTCTTCAACACATCCTGAACTCTTTTCGACAAACTTTCGTAAAGTAGCCTTCAGGAATAACTCAGAAGTCTTCCCGAAGGACATTCAAAGCTCTTGTGTGTTGTTATTGCCATGTCTTGACAGCCTCCCTTCCACTGAAACCATTTCTGATGAAACTTCATTGAAGACAATGGGTCGTGAATGGATCATGAAGGGCTAAATGCATCTCTCGGTGCTGTGTCAGGTGGATTTTTCTTCTTTTTTTGACAGTTTCACATACTGTTCACCCAGAAACGGCCCTAACCAATCTGGCGCCCTAGGCAAGATTTTAGGTGGCGCCCCCCTACATCAGCAGTGTAGTGTAATGTTGTAACAAATAATATTTCTATTAAATAAGCTTTACTTTGCATTTTAATTAACGTGGGATTATTTTTTGTATTTAGAAATAATAGTACCAACTTTTTTTTTTTCAACATTTGTGGCACTGGCGTGGCGCCCCCTGATGGACGGCGCCCTTAGCATTTGCCTATACGGCCTATGCCACGGGCCGGCCCTGTGTTCACCTGTTGTAAATTTGTCCTCTACTTGCACACTGTGCTGTAAAATGCTAAGTTTTCAGCTAACAGCTCCTTGGTCACCTTCTTGGTACAAAAATAAAATGTTATGTATGCCAAACTGTGTCATCTTTGACATGTTTCATACATTTAACTAAAGAAACTGGAACAAATGACAAAGTACCAAAATATACTATTTTAAAATAATACAAATAACAACAAATGTATATAGAAAATAGAAAGTCTGTCTCTTTTGAGGCAAAATATAAAGACACGAGGGTTAAATCAAACCTTTTGCACTGTGTTGTATATGTTGACACATTCTCCATGCATGGTCTTGATTATTTATTGCCAGAAATACTTTAAGTGTCTGTTCATAACACTACTCATGTATGTAATTACTGGGAGTAATGAGAGGTGACACATAGCGTAATAGTGATGCAAATAATTTTGCAAAACATCAAGCCAGGCCTTTACATGCAATCCGGTCTTACACAAGCACACAGAGGAAGTAGCAGCAACGTTGTTTGCAGCCCTCTGTATTAAACCAGAGCATCATTTACATAAAGGGGAAGCCACAAACAAGTGTGTATGTGGGATGGGACAACATGATGTCATGAAGGGAGAGATCAGGTTTATGATTTGCTACTGACTTTAAATACGCCTGTTTGGATGTGAAAGACAATCTTTGTCTCTTTCAGCCCAGCAAACACCTGCTCCTAAAGCTCACAGGATAATCATGGACTCCAACAAAGTGGTGGAAAACATCTACCTCCTGGTCATCGTCACTCTTGTCAGCGTGCTTCAGAATGGTGAGAAACTCTAACCCAGTGACTGGAAATGTACCGCTCACATCACAAATGCTTAATCTTGACTCTCTGTTTTTAAGCTTTTTTCGCACAGAAGGTGGAGAGGGAATGCAAGAACCATAATACCCGCACATCAGCTTTTGAGCGAGTGTCTTGTGCCAAGTGAGTGCTCTTTCTTCAACAATTAGTTCTCTATTGCAACATCAATACCAGCGAACTGAAACAATATCACATTTGTTTCCTAATAGGCTTTCCATTCGGCCTCATAATCCACCAAATGTTAACTCTATCCAGAGGCAGTCCTCATTTGCTTGAACCCTCCCCGGTTGGGGAAAGAGCTGGCTGGCGCTGACCTTATTTGAATACTTGATGGTGAAATAACAATGATGTGTTGAACTCCAGGCCTCGAGGGCCGATGCCCTGCAGGTTTTAGATGTTTCCTTGATCCAACACAGCTGATTTAAATGGATAAATTACCTCCTCAACATGTCCTGAAGTTCTTCAGAGGCCTGGTAATGAACTAATCATTTGATTCAGGTGTGTTGACCCAGGGTGAGATCTAAAACCTGCAGGACCTCGAGGCCTGGAGTTCGACACCCCTGATTTAAGGCCAACCTCTCATATATCTGTTCCATCTATACAGTTGCAATGACATGTCAAGAAGTTTGTTTGATTGATCTTCAACATGCTAATTCATTCCTTTACAAAGAAGCAGAAAAATAGTAAAGCAAATTGTTGTTTTTAATAAACTATGCTTCAACCTTTGTGAAGTACTTGGTAATTTGGAAACTATCATTTCAAAGTGTCTTCCACAACAATTACAACAAAAACCTCACAAAATGCTAGATTTTGGGACTCAGGCGTTCCAGTTCTTCTGCCTTTAACTAATCTGCCATTGCTTCATAGTTTCTTCACACTTGCCTTGAAATGTGCTAATAACAGCTTTTGTTTAAACTTCTTCTCTAGTCGCAACTGCATGGATGCTTACCCCACTTTCTTGGCAGTAATGTGGTGTGCTGGTCTGTGTCTCAGTCAAGGTAATCATTCATGAATGTAAAGGAGGCTGTAAACAGTGCACACCCACACAGGAAACAAAAGCAAACATTCAGAAAAGTGTTTGTTCTCTCCTTGTACAATACAACACAACACAATCCAATATGCCTGAAACGCTGCTGTTTTTCAAAGGTAGAAAGTCAGATGTGCACATGACTTTACTGACATTAACCTTCTGTGGATCATGCTGCTACAATTTAAGGATAAGCTTTAGGCCAAACCGATAAAATAAAATAAAGCACAAGCACAAGTGCTGACATAAAATGCAGTTCCTCTAGTGGCTACTTGAGGCTGGATCCAACAGCAAGTTAGTCTCCATATATTCCCATGTCAGCAGACTGGGAGCTTAAAATACCAACCTGTGGTTCAAGCCAGAGTTGTGGTCCAGAGTTTACATCAACTCATCATGGGAATGAATGTCATGCTAATTTGGAGCTTTTAATGATTTCTTTCAACTGTTCTTTTTTCTGTGTGTAGTGATTTGTTTGAATTTATTTTGGATTCTTTGTAATCCACACATGGTCAAAAGTTTAGATACAAGCTCCAATATATACCCCACTAAAATTTAGCTAAATGTCCCTTAGTAATTTGGACCTCAACCAGATGCTTTTGGTAGCCATCAAGAACCTTCTGGAATAACTCTGGTTGGATATTTGACAAGTCTTGTTGGAAGGATTGGTAGATTGCATTTAAATTGGCTGATTTCCTGGCACCATCCTGGCTTAGGGTATAGGGTTGAGGTCAGGGCTGTTAGCCTGTTCAATGTTAGCCATTTAGCAAACACACATCGAAATCGGTTTCGATGTGTGTTTGTTATCGTTGTCCTGTTCAAACACCTAACAGTTTTTCAACAACTGTGTTTCAACAAGTTTTAACCGTCTTGCTGCTGATTTAAGATGACAGTCAAGAATTTGGATGTAATCCTTCTTTTTCATTATTCCATCCACTTTGTGAAATATACCAGTACTGCTGGAGGCAAAACACCCTCAGAGCGTGATGCTACCACCACCATGTTGGACCTTTTGCCATTGCGAGCAAATAGCTTATTTTATATCTCGTCTGACCACGAAACTTTTCTCTTTACTTGTTGGCCTGTTTCTCTGTATTGCCTGACCTTACCTAAAATACCTTATCATTAGTGCTGTCAGCATTAATCTCGTTAAAATGACGTTAACGCCATAACCGCATTAACACGGGAAATCTCCGTTAGCAAGTTACTGCGGATCGCCCTGTGCAAGCGCTGCACAACGTCAACGCGTTAGCGCAATCGTTAACGCGTTAGCGCCATGCAGCCCCTCGCACGGGGCGATCCGCAACCTTCAATAGTATAGGATTGGATAACTGGATTTTTCCTCAAAAACAGTGCGTGCAGTGTGAGTTGGTCAGGGTGTTTTGTACTTATGAGCTCTCTCCAGTAAAATGCAAAATGGGCCTACGCTCTGTTTGGGTGCAGATGTCACAAGAATGAAGCACACTATTAGCTGAAATATTACTGTTTGTGCCACAGAGTCGAGATTGACTAAGTGGAAAAAGACCTAAACCATATAAGACCCACAGCGTATTATGAAACCAGATACAGAATCTTTTTCTGTCCTCTGTTTGAAGCTCCCGCTGCTTTCGCTGGGATCATATATCTCGTCGTCAGGCAGAAGTACTTTGTTGGATACTTGGGACAAACCTCTCAAAGGTAAATTCCTACAGACCCAGTAGCATGTATTCTATGTGTTTAGAAGCAGTATTGCATTAATTTTTTACATCTGTACAGCACCCCAGGTTACCTGTTTGGAAAACGGGTCATCACCTTCCTTTCCCTGATGTGTGTCATTGGCATTGCCAACTACCTGCTGGTGCGCTTCTACGGCAGCGACTATAAAGAATATGTGGAAACCATCACTAACGCTGCAACTGCTCTTCTGCTTATCCCTTAAATGAGTTTGTGTCATGTAACCTTTCCACATGAATAATTTAGCTCCTGGATCTCTGTTGCATTAAAAAACACTGTTTAATAGATTCATTGCATTGTTTTGGAAAAATAATAAAATAATTCTCACAAACAAATATTGATTTGACATTACAAAATCTGTAAACATTTTATTGTGCAGCAGCACAAATTTGATCACTATAAAACCCCTCAAACAGTACAACAATTAAAAATCATGTAAAAACAAATATTTGCACACACAAAACGACCTTTATGACATTCAGAAAGTCTTTTTCAGTCCTTGTCAGTAGTTTCCACCCACTGAACAGACAGAAATTCTGGACTCAGATCCTAAAATCTCCAGAGGAAAGCCGTCGGTCTGGCAGGATGATATTTCAACCATTCATCTATTTTACTGAAGATGCAAAAACAAGCTCCGGTTAAAGTGAACAGTTAAACTCAAGTTTGCATCGTTCTTCATCCTCAGCTGGCTCATGTCATTCTCAACTGTAATAAGAACAGATGCAAGAAAAGCAAAGTTAGACAAAAACCTAAAGAGACTCAAAAACAGCTCTCCATTTCTTCAGTCAGGTCAATCTGAAATGAAGGGAAAGGTAACATATAGTGATTCTGAATAAAAGAGGCTCGTGCAACAGAAGCACCACGAAGTCCTGCTCACATCCACTCTGTAGCTTTCTCCAGCAACAGAAGAGATGGTCCCATCCATGCCTCTCTCCAGCTGCCACTTGGTGAACGGCTCGTTGCCGTCGATGCACACCACATACTGCTTCTCCACTGAAATGCAGTTGGGAAAGTTCATGAGGAAAGAGTAAAAAAGGTCAGAAAAGGAGAGAGTTTGCGCAGAAACATGGTGTAAGAAGCAAGCTTTCACTGTAATGTGAACTCCACCCAAATCTGGAGGCCTGCATGAGTCAGCTGTGCCAGCGAGCAGCCCACAGCTGTAACATACAGAGTTGTTTTCACCACTGTCAGCTCTTTGTACTGTGTGTAATTACTGTTAGATGACAGCTTGTGTGTAGGGAAACACTTACAGCTCAGTTCTCTGGCTGCCTTTTTGTTGCTCACTGAGGATTGTTCTTCGCAGGCTGAAATCAGCAGATAGATCTCCTTGGACAGCAGACTCTTCCTCGTGCTGCTGTATTCCCACAAGTTGTGCATTTTCACTTTTCTGTGGCCAAAAGCAAAACAGAAAGAGTTTCATATTCATTGCTTGTGCATATGAACGCATAAATAAATGAATATACATTTGGGTGTGCATTTCTGTCTTTTCTCACCTTCCCAGCGAGTTGTGGAAAACGAACTTCTTCCCGCAGGACTGGAAGTCGTCGATGAGCACCAGGCTCTTCTCCTCGTTGCAGCGGACTCGGTAACCCGATCCGAGAGTCTCCACAGAGAAACCTGGCGGTGGATTTCTCACAAACTCCTCCACTTCTGTCACTCTCATCCTGCTGCCCGACTGCTTGTTTACCGGCATGCTGTCACGTTTTCTTCTCTCACCTCCTGCCGACGTTTATGTGGTCTAGTTGATGGACTTCTGAGCCTTTAGTAACGCCCACCGACCACCAAGTCTAAAGAGATGAACTGATATGATTTCCGCTCCCTTTGAGCCAAAATAAAAGCCTTTAGTTACCGCGCTGTGGAGGTGATCCATAGCTGCTTGATCAGGTGATTCAACCTTTTAACTCATCCTGTTCAAAGACGCCAGCGGCCGATTCCAGCTTCTCAGAAGGAAAGATTGAAGAAGAGGGAAGATTTTGCATAATTGCAGCTGAAATGTATCATAAAAACGCAGTGTCTGTACACGATTAATTAAATATGATTATACGTCTATCTGTGAACGTTTAGAGGGAATAACGTGGTTTGAACTGTTGGCGAAATAAAACACGGTGAAGACGTCGCGCTTGAAATTAATTTGATCCGTTTTTATTAGAATTGTTTTCTAATTGTGTTTTGTAAAATAGGTCAAGCAATTAATCATAGCCCATAGGCAAGGGGTGTTAAACATAGAGCACCGGGGCTAGAATTGAATCTGGCCCACTGAAGCTTTGGAAAATGTATTTCTGGGTTTTCACTATCTAAAGTGAAAATGCGTGTGTGTGGGTGCGTGTGATGTTTTCATAGTGGGCCCACAGTAACAAACAAAAAAAAAAACTCATATTTTTTTTATTTTTTATTACAGGACATTCTGATCAGTGTGCAATCTCTCCTGTATTTTACAGACCTATTACTTATACTTTATGAGAGTCATGTGGACAAATTTATTACATTTACTACAGCAGCGAAAAAGTGAAACTTGGTGTGTTGAAGTTGTACTTTTTAAATTATTAAAAGATATCTGGGGAATTCAGTGTGTAGTTAAACTTCGGTACACTGTCAGAAACGGGAGTTTCACTGTGGTCTGGCCGTCATATATAGGTTAACTGAGAAAATATGAGTCCATGTGCTGTTATTTTGAATTCACTTTTGTTTACTTTCCATTTAGTAGAGTAGAGCATGATGGATCAGCTTTTATCAAATGACCTACATACATATGCAGGAGTACGCTTGCACAAACAGAGACTCGGTGACAACGCAGAGCATTTTAAAACATTGGTGGTTAATGAATAACCTGCAACCTGTGTTTCTGCTTCATTCCATCACCCTGCCCCACTTATGGGAATTTCTTATCACGTTGCAGGCCCTGTGCTCAAGCTTTGTTTGC
>NW_024582470.1:29880-46678 GCF_018398535.1 Haplochromis burtoni
ATTTGTTTTGCTCATGTGGAAAATTTTTCTGACTAGATGGCATTGTGCGGGTTCCAAGTCATGTGCTGCAAAAGGCCACTGCAGACCTTCAGAGTCTAAGAATGTCAGTCTTCAGACTACTGCAACCCAAACTGCACTGCAAACTCGGTAAGCTCAAGAGTTTTACACTTAATGAAGGTTCATGACAGGTTGGTAAGTGTTTTCAGGCAGTCTTAAGTCATGTCTTTAAGAGACAAGTTTTTCAGGGAATGCTATTTAAAAGCGTAAGCAGAGTGGTGTTCTCCTGTTGAAGCATTTATCAGCATGTCTATGTTCAATGAGAACATTGAAAATAAAGGTGTAGCTGTGCTGAGATCCCCATGAGGAATTTCTGTCTCTAAAGAATGTTGTCCTGTTTCTGTGTATTACTGCTACTGGTTTAATCCACACACATCCGGTTGTTCAGTCTGACGTCACTAGCCGTGTCTGGACCTAAACTCCGCTGCAGGTCCATATATCAAACGATCACTATGGCATTACTGAGAGTTGAAAAACTGTCTAAAGTCTTTCATCTTTAATAAAATGATCAGCGTTCTGCTCTACCAGGTGTAACAATTGAGTTTAACATCCAGGCATCCATGAAAACGGAATTTATGACATTTAACGGAGTTAGAAGTTAGCAGGAAGTTAGCTCGCTAGCTTCTATCTAAATACAATATAGCATGTCCTGACTGCGGGGTTTTGGAAACAAATTAAAACGTACAGCTCTGTTATCACTTCCAACATAAATGAAGACAGAAAACTAAACAGCAGTGACGTTTGTAGGGTTACTGAAGTTGGCTAGCTGGTATATAATGATGTGCTACGTGACCGCTAGCGACACAGCTATGTTAGCATAATATAAACAAGCTAACTTTTTTTCCACTCGATAAAAGTTAACGTGAGTGTTCTCGGTGGTCAGGAACAAATGTAATCGCATGGCAGGATGCTGTAAAAGGACCAAACTTCAGCCAGGAGAACAACTGAGATAATCCATCCACAATACGAGGTTAGTCATTCATATACTGCTGCATGGGCTGGGCTGTAGTTACATCCTAAGGTTTTAAAAACTGAGCTTAAATAAATGATTAGCGGTAATAAAAGCCGAGGGAGGTCAACAGTGATCACTGACTGTTTTAGGAGCTTTTTGAGATTAAATAGAAGAAAATACATAACATTAAACATGTTAACAACACAAAAGCCATATTAAACACAGACTACTTTAGGCCCGGAAGTAGGATTCGTCGCGTCATCACTGAACAACCGGATTATCAGCTCAGTCACACTAAAACCACTCAAAGCCTTAATTATAAGGCAACTAGTGCTGGAGGGGTTGCGTTTGCCCAAACAATACAGGAAGTAGGGTGGGGCAACTAACCAGATTTTATTTTCATTTATGAGTTTGACATTCAGAGATTATGTAAACAAGATAATACAGATAAAGGAATTATTGTATTTGTTTCACTTTCACTGCTTCTTTTTGTCTGGTGTTATGAAATCTAGGGCTGAACGATATATCGCATTTGCGATAATATCGCGACATGATCAAGTGCAATTTTCTAACCGCAAAGGCTGCGATTATACTCTGGACATGTCCAAATTCATGGGCTGCATCCTCCTGAGGCCGCATTTGTAGACCGATTACGTCACAGCGACGCGCCGAAGGCTGTCCAAATTACTACCATATCCCAGAATTCATAGCGCGGCCCAGCCAAACTCCAGTTTCCAGCAATGGCGGCCGCTACTAAGTTTTAAAATTACTCATACTAATCTTTCTGGGTCACAAAATAAACTTTTAACATATTTTCAGGCGAGAAAGTAGTTGTGTAAACATCAAATATCTGCTCGGTTTATCAAGATATCCCATATTTGCAAAAGTGCTTCGACGTTTTCAGAGGCGTCTGCTACCCACCAGCTCGACAGCTAGCCGGGAGCTCGAGGGTTACTGATGCGGCCGAGAACGGCACAACTCCCGGCACATCATTTTCAGATCACCGCGGAGTTTCGCTGCTCGGGTTAAACGTAATATATAAGTCACTTAGACAACCTAAAAATGTTATTGTTGGGCTTTTTTCAGTGTTTTGTTTGTTCGTGAGTAAATCGGTTTGGCTGAGATTAAAGTTATTAGATTAGATAAAATAAAACTTTATTAATCCCCCGGGTGGGTTCCTCCTTGGTTTTCACACAGCTGACTAAACGTCAAACAGAAAACTGATTAAACAGAAGTATGAGACAGTCGAGAATTTACACCAGTGTCTGGTTATATTTTAGATAGCAAGGAGCAGACGGCCGAGTTTATTAAACTCCACCGAGACAGCGGTGACGCTAATCAGAACTAGCCTTCTGATTAGCTAATCAGAAGGCTAGTTACGGCTAGTTAGTTAAGGCTAGTGTGGTAAAGCCACTGATTTTTTTTATGTATATTTCTGCAATCTGCACATTGTACTGACTTTCATTTTAATGTTTACACCAGGGTTCCTTGTCAGCACTTTATGCTCAGATGTTTGTAAGCTAAAAATAAACTATTGTGTATGTTCAAATATACTGTTGTGATTGAAGAAGTTAAATAAAAATGTCAGTCATCAATTCATGCATCACCTCATGTCATCATAACAGAGGTCTGTCTTCCAGGAAAGAACAGTTTAAAATTAATGTAATATAGTATTGGCCATACTATATGATGTATTGCTTGTCTTTGTTTAATAATACAGAAGACAAAGACCTTAAAAAATAATCGCATATCGCATCGCAATCGCAATATTGGGGCAAAAAATCGCAATTAGATTATTTTCCATAATCGTTCAGCCCTAATGAAATCCAACATTCATTAACAATGCCAGATTTTCCTGGTTAGTGCTGTTGCCTTACAACAAGAAGGTCCTGGGACTGAATCTACCAACTGGCCAAGCATTTCTGTGCAGAGTTCTCCCTGTTTCCGTGTGGCTTCTCTCCGGCTTTCTCCCACAGTCCAATGATATGCATTTAGCTGGATTAGGTTAATTGGTGATTCTAAATTACACCATAGGTGTGAAAGTGAGTATGAATGTCTGTTAATCCTTCGACAGACTGGCAACCTGTCCAGTATGTACCCTGTCTCACACCTTATGGCAGCTGGGATGTGCTTCCTGCCCCTGAATTGGATAAGTGGAAGAGATGACAGATTTTTCTCTTTCCTTAATAATACCACACTCTGCCACTGTGTGTTATATTTTGTTCAGTTCAACTAAGAAAAAGTTCAGTAAATGTGTCTTGTCTCTGATGTCAGACTTGTGTTCTTAATATTGACCAAAATAGTCATTGTAATAGTTTTTGTCATAATTGAGCAGCCTGGTGAGAAGGTCATTCCATAAAAATCTGCATTGTTTTCAGTGAATGCATGCAAAACTTTGCCTTCATAATATGAAAACTGTGCTATTTGCAGAATTTTTAAATGCCCAGGTGTTGCTTGATATTTAGCATTTATAACTTACATTGTTCCTGGGCTGATAAATGCATTGAAACGCATCTATAATTAAAACGTAATCTATTTTACGCCCAGTCCAAGCGTCACAATCTACAGCCAAAATATTTTGTTCAGCACAGTTTGTGATCAATTTTGAGCACAAATATCAAGGTAAACGTATCATTGCTTCACTGGCCCAATTTAATGTCTGTTATGTAGAGTATAATCTAAACATCATGCTATCCAATGTTTATTGTTTTGTGTGTGTGTGTGTGTGTGTGTGTGTGTGTGTGTTGTGTGTGTTGTGTGTGTGTGTGTGTGTGTGTGTTTGTGTTTGCAGTGTGTGTTGTGTGTGGTGTTTGTTTTTGAGAACAGATAAGAGTGTATTTTGGGTAAACTTAGAAGGTTCATATCACCATTTGGGAAGAGGGCCTGTAAGAGCCACAGTCTTAAGAAGATTTAGTTTAAATTTTGCACAGACTGCAAAGTTAGTTTCACTCCACTGTACGCTGTCACTCATTATTATAAAGACAGCAACATTAACAAT
This sequence comes from Haplochromis burtoni, assembly GCF_018398535.1. NCBI lineage: Eukaryota > Metazoa > Chordata > Actinopteri > Cichliformes > Cichlidae > Haplochromis > Haplochromis burtoni. Next base: position 33,888 of record NW_024582470.1, read on the forward strand.
CAAATGCACATGCACTTATCTTTATACATTACGCTTTTGCATAAGAAAAGCGTAATGTATAAAGATAAGTGCATGTGCACTTGATTGTTAATGTTGCTGTCTTTATAATAATGAGTGACAGCGTACAGTGGAGTCAGACAGGGAGCTTCATTAGGTATCGGTGGGTGTAGTTTTTATACCGTGTGACACTATTTTAATAATATATAGTAAACCTCTTAAATCAGAATTACATGTCCTGTCGCTCGCCTCAGACCTAAGTTACAGCTCATTAGTGTCTTGTTTAGATACTCTGAAGCAATACCCTTACATCGGCCGTTCAAAACAACTTGTAGCATCTGAAAGGTCTTTTTACTAGAGGTGGGAATCACTGGATATCCTACCATATGTTATTATTACAGTACTTCACCCACAATACAGTATTATTGGAATGTGTTTATTTGTCAGATTTTACAATAGGCTTTTATTGTTGTTGTAATAGTTATTAGTTTAGAATTATTGCATTAAATGTGAGTTCTCAGCGCCAAATTATCTCCTTAATAATTTGCTTCAAGTTTCCAGCCAAACTTGAAGCACAGCTGGATCTTGGGTCCCTGAAGGTTCTTATCTATATCAGATAAAATGATGTTGTTATTTTGCCTAGCAACACGCTAAAATTACCCATTTATAGCATATAAACATCAGCTGCCATGGGTGGGGGTTTTTTTTGGGGGGGGGTTGCTTTTTTTTTTTTTTTTTTCTTCTCTCCTCTCCACAAGGTTTCATGATCTTGCTGACAGACATGACACTGAACATGAAGTGTGGCAGAAGAAAAGCTGCATGTTTGTTTATAAATACATGTATTTTATGACCTGGGGTGTTTTCTTTAAGTGTAGTTTTAAATATATACATTGAGCTCAAAGCATGCATTAGGTAATGGAGAAGGGCTCCAACTACCAATGTGTCCAGGAAATGTTGCCTTTACATTATTATTTAAGAAAATGCTGATCATTAAAGCATTTTTCAGTCTCTTTGCTGCAACAAGTAAAGTCCTCAGTGTGACTCAGCCTTTAGTCTTCAGCCATTCAAGTTATAATAGGTCATATACCAGACAGGTCTTGCTGCCCAGTTCTGCATGTCTGGTTCTTGTTTGTTCAGGATTTAGCTTGTTGCAGCACATTTTAGCTGACAAAGACTAAACGTTTGCATTAGGAGATGATAGAATTGCCCAAATATATATGTTTAAAGAAAAAAAACAGGGGGAAAAATCTCTAAAGATCTTTGGGGGAAAAAGATCTTTAGAGATTTTTAGAAAAAAGGGAGGGGGAGCAGTTGATAAACACTTTTTCCTTGGCTTTTTGAGGGTTTTTTGCTAGCCATATTTGCCATAGCTTTTCCTGTACATTTGCTGAGTAATTTCTTCCCACATACTCCCCTAATTCAGAAAGTTTAGTTGGACCACAAAAAACAAGATTCCTAGCGTTGACAACTGATATAATCTTAACTTGTTTATTTTAAAGTATTAATAAAAAAGTCTGTTTTCTGGACTGCATTTCTGAATCCACCAGCAGTTATAGTAAACCAGTGTTAGGTTAGAAACGATATGCAAATCTCGCCACGCTACTGTGAGCAAGAAAGAGATGTCTGAGCGAATGCAAACTCAACCGCACAAGGCTCGTGGGGCCCCTCAAACCCTCTGTTCTTGAATATTAATTTTCAACATAGCCTAGTGCTACAGTTTTTTCCAGCAGATCAGTGACAAAAGAAGTATTTTAAGAAGCAGTTGGTCCTGTTCTGGCAAGTTCTTTCTGTAAAATGTAAACACGTACAGTAGTTTACACACTATGTGAAACACCCCATCTGAGAACTTCAAAAAATAAAATACTTGCCTTAAAATTGTTTTTATTTTTACTTTGTTATGTGTAAAATCCTTTTATATATTTGGCGTTTCACAAGAAAATACCACATACCACAATGCTGTATTGAGTACCAGTCACTCTTTTGTGTAGACTTAATCTTAAACCCTTCAAAACAGTCATTATCACCTGATGGTATCAGAAAGACACAGGTCCGGGCAGGCAAACCTTGGATTTTGCTCAGCTTGTTGGAGCCAAATTATTACAATGTATAAAATCTGGAAAATGCATGATGTAAGTGCAAAGGGATGGATGGGAATAATGAAGATGAAAGCCAAGCAGGCAATGGCTATCCTGATGTGATATCTAAAGTTTATCTTAATCCCCATCCAAAGATTATGTTTTTAAAAATCACCTGGAATAGGAGCGTGCATCTGAGCGTGTAGCAGTGTTCGAACTCTGACATGTTTTTACTTTTCAGGTCAGAGGGAAACTCCGGTATTTGCTATGCCGCTGCTGCTTGTGATGGATTCTTGGGTAGAGTGTCTCTTCCAGGCAACCTTTTACTGGGAGATGAAGTGCAGCAAATGTAAAACACCTGTGAGAAAAAGGTAGGTTCATTTATTTTTAACCAGCTGAGGTGTACAAAATACTGCATTACACTTTATTCCATAAAACTTGATCTTTGTGTAACCACAGCACAGAATAACTATACTGCTGGGAGCAGATGCATTGTTTATTATAAGAATTGGAAGAGGCCCAACTCTGCTTTGGGCGTCTCTCAAGAGGGCAAAGGGAAAATATGAAATATTAAGTAATTGAAGGCAAATTTGTACGAATTCCTCAGCTGCATTTCTGCCAGAAATGTTATCAGATACATAAGAGTTGAAAGCTTAGCTGATGAAAATCAGCATGTCAAATGTGATGCCAGCAATACATTACAAAAAACGTGGTAGTGGCATGTTTTTTTTTGTTTTTGTTTTTTTAACTAGTTAGTTGCACTTCTCATCATCACTGTATTGTTTTGTGTCTGAATCCTAAATACATTTTATGCTGTAATTTTTCAGGGATATGAAGACTCTTCCTACTTTAACAAATATTGTACCTGATTGGCACCCACTAAAAGCAGCACACTTAGGCCCCTGCAATGTGTGTTGTAAGAAGAATGAGATGAGGACTATGATGTGGGAAAGGTAGGAATCAAAAGAATCAAAGTGTTGTGGGTTGTTTTTGTTGTTGTTTTTTGTTTTGTTTGTTTGTTTTTGGGGGGTTTTTGGACTTTGGGTTTATGAACATAAATTAGCATCTTGTTGAATTGTTTTAGTCCCGTGTCTTCAAACCACAGAGGTTGGTGGAAATTACTGTATTCAGTTATGGAAGGGGTTAATAACTACTTAATGAACACATTAATAGAAGTAAAAGATCAATAAATCTAATCATCGCTTTTACCAATAAACTCACTGGACACCTTATTAACTACCTCGCTAGCATAAATTCCCCACACCATTGCCCCATCATCAGTCTGAACTGTTGACACACCACAGATTGTAGATCTGTGCTGCCATGTTTTTTACACCAAATTCTGACCCTTCAGTCTGAATTTTACTGAAGATATTAAAACTCATCAGTTTATCCAATCATCTGTTACTCAATTTTGTTAAGCTCGTGTGAATTGTAGGACCCGTTTGTTTTGCTGAGCTGACAGGAGCATGAGCCAGTGAAGTCTTAGGCATCAAGGTTCAAACTGCTCTTCATTCAGAGTTGTTTTTCTTCATACCTTGTTTCATGCTGTTATTTGGGTTACTGTTGCCTCCCTGTCAGCTCGAAGCAGTCTGGCAATTCTCCTCTGACCTCTGGCATCAACAAGACATTTTCTCCCAGACAACTGCTGCTCGCTGGATATTTTCTCTTTTTCAGGCCTTTCTCTGAAACCTTAGAAAGTAAATGAGCAGGTTTTGAAAAACAGACCAACCTGTCTGACGCTGACAGTCATGCCAGTTGAATGTCACTTAAGTCTGCTTTCTTCCTCATTCTGATGCTTACTTTGAACTTCAGCAGATGCTCAGTTCGTACCAGCATCTGCACCACCTGATATCATGGTCTTAAATGCAGTGACTTTTTGCCATGTGATTGGCTGATTGGATATGTCCTTTAACGAGCAGTTAATTGTCCAGTGAGTGTATATGTTATGCAGATTTTTTTTTTCTGCTTAAATATAAATGGAAATACAATTTGACAAAAAAAAATTGAAGTGGGTCATCTGTAGCAGTGGTGTCCTTATGAATATACTGTGAGAGTAATAAAGAGAGTGCAGCTCAGACTTGAGTTATTGCAGGGTATGTTTTTCTTTGCAAAACTAATGCACGGAGTGGTTAAAATAAATAAGATTCTTTTAAAAACACAAAACAAATGCATTGTTAAAGTCTGTCTGGATTTTCACTTTTTTATACCTATCACCACTTTTTGCTTTTTTTGCCTTGCTTTGTGTTTTATAGTCTGCCTCCAGTGTTTGCACTGCACTTTGTGGAGGGGCTCCCTAACAACGATGTCAGTACGTACACCTTCAACTTCAAGGGCAGAAACTACTCCGTCACCACTGTCATACAGTACAAGAGTCACCTGAAGCACTTTGTCACCTGGACTTGCAGCGCTGATGGTACGTATTTGTGTGTGAAATGTGAACAGACGACAGAATTATTTAATGTTGTGCAAATGAGAGAGTATCGAATGTTGAAACTGAGAAATATTTATTTATTTAAAAATATGCCAATTTCAAATGAATCAGAAGCATTTCAAAAGCGGTAGGACGGGGCATGTTTACCACTTGTTGCATCAGCTCTCCTTTTAACGACAGCACGTTGCTGTAGATCAAAAATAAAGTTGTTTTTCCATTCTCGCTTGATTTTAGATGTTCAGTAGATGCTGTGTACAGACTTGTAGTCTTCTAAGAGTGCTCAACATCATCTCTCTTTGTGTCTGAAACAGTTTCTGTGGGATAAATGGTTTCTTTATTGTTACGCAACCTTTTCAGCCTTTTGTTGCCCCTGTCCCAGCCCTTTGATGCATTTATTTTTATTTTATAAAATCATAAATAAGCATTTCAAAACTAAAGCAATTCTCACTTTAAACATTTGATGTGTCATCTTTGTAATGCATTTTTCCTTATACAAGTTGAATTTGATTAAGTAGATATTTTGAAGTTAGTGCAGTATTTTTACACGAATAAATGAGGTCAAATTAGGTTTTTTGGTTTTTATTAAACTGGAAGTTACATTTAAGTGCATTTCTTTGTGGTTGAAACACTTAATGGTTGAGTCTGATTTGACTCTGCCGTAGTTTGCCAACAGCACATTCTGCTGGACAGTTCATGCAAGAGAAGAACCCTATTTGCTGTCTATTTCACTGTCATTTAATAATTAGATTTATTGAATAATTTTATTTTATTTTGTATCTAGCTTACCGATTTTGCAAATGTAACGTTATTGTGATGTGTAGCTATTTCTTTCACAAGTTAGATAATTAACTAGTCTGCAGTATGCTTTGAATAGATTAGACATATGGCAGACTGTGTTGTGCAGAGTTGCTCTTGGAAGAGACCGTAATTCTGCATTATTTATTTTGTTTTATGTTATTCAGTTTTTCTTATTCATTGGTCACGTAAAACAAACCCTTGACATAGACAACCAAGTTGAACCTGCAGCATTTTGCTGTAACCATTTGTTGTGCTTTTTTTTTTTTTTTTTTAAATTTTAATGCTCGTGGCTTTAATATGATGATTTAAAATACCCTGACTGTAAGACCCACCAAAAGCTTCAGGTCCCTGCTAATGAGATGCATATCGTCTTCTGGGAGGTGGAAGACGACAAAGAGCTTCACATCTGTTCTTCCTCCTCCACATCTGCACTCTCTGACAATGAGAGAAACAACAGTTTAAATGAAGGTTCGGTAGCGGATGGGGTGTTGGTTCACAGTCCAGATCAGTCTCTTCTTATTCCTCATAACGACACCGACATCATCTGCGCTCTCACTGAAGACACCAGCAGCATCATGGACACAACAGTCATGGCAGGCTTTGATACTTCCATAGGTGCCACCACTTTGCTTGACACCTTTGAGGGCCTAACCCACAGTGAAATCATTACGCTCACACTGGTTGAAGTAAAACCCGATGTAGAAATGCAGTCTTTAAACAACAACCACAAAACTCTAGATCTGACCACCGCTGGTAAGAATGACATTCTTGACAGCTCTTCTGCTGCCAAAGGTAATAAACTGCATCACTGTCCCAGTGTTGACCTTCCCTCCACCTCAAGTGATCCCGACTCAGGGGACGGCTCGTCCAGCGATCCGACATTTGTGCCCAGTGCCAGGAGAGGACGAGGGAAAGGAATCAGCAGGGGGAAAACCGTCAGCAGAGCAAAAGGTAAAAAGGTAGCTTCATCAAAAGTAGCTTTGCATACTTCATCATCGACATCTTCAGAGCCCTGTGGAGTAAACCGTGAACAGCCTGTGGTCCCTGATACTGAGGATAAGAGTCCATCTACTGAAATTACACAACAGGGTTCCCTCATGTCTTCTACTGATAACCCACCCCTCTCTGCCAATGAGAGCGATCCCACATCAGCATCACTACTAGATCAGAATTCTCGCTGGTCCTTCCTGCTTAGCAAACATCCACTAAACCAAGTTCAGAAGTCCACTGCTAAGTTTGCCCCTGCATCAGACACACAATTAAAGCCCCCTCCTCCTCCTCCTCCTTTTCACTCTACCCCCAACTCTGTGAAGAGACCGCATCTTCCAATGGCGCTCTACCCAAAACCACAACTCCGGACAGAGGACAGCGAAGATCTGCCAGTGAAAGCTGCAGACATGTACGGGGCATTTCGTGCTAAGAGCTTAAACAACCAGAGACCCCTCCTATCACCTACTGTGCAGTCACAACCAGTCACTTCTAACCACCTAACCACCCCTACAGTGATGTCTAGTACGTCCCTGGTTACACCTGGAGCAAAGGCACTCCTTAAAGCCTCTCTAAAGAGACATGGCAGCCATTCCTCAGAGGTTCCTGTAGGCCTCGGCAGCACAGAAGCCCTCAGATACAAACTGCTTAAGCAACTCAAATCAAGGAAGAAGCAGCTTGCTAGAATCAATAAGATGTTGGATAAACATGAGGGACTACAGCTCCGACCGGACAGCACTGACTTGGACTCTCCCAGCACTGTCACCTCAAGCACCTACGATGGAGCCACCAGTGACGACTTCCTGTCGGACTTGCTTTCGCCGGCAACAACAGCCAGCAACCTTTCGCCAGACAGCACGGGCTTCTTCGAGATGTTCGCCAATGGGCCTGACGGAGCAGAGCGTGTGGTCGAAGCTGCTGGGAGACCATCAGAGCTGAATGGCGGAATGAACGGGCAACACGACGAAAACTTCCTTGACGAGTTCCTCTCTCAGGCTGCGAGTCATACCCCGACCGACATTGTCGAAGTATTTTTTAGTTCAGATTAAAGAAGGGAGAACTCCTCAATGTGTATTTATGTTTCTGTTAATGAAGGTTTGTAGGTGTGTCATGTTAAATAACAGATGAAATTTTGGCTCTATGAGCAAGTGGTTATATTGTTGCTTTATTTAACTTCAGATCACATTTACAAATCACATATCGCTCATGTTTTGCCATTCCTGCACAGGCTCCAGTCTCTGTTCAAACTTGAGCCACTTTAGAAATAACTAGTTACGCTAACATGCATTGAGAGAGTCACAGTGCTAACCACCTCACCGCTATGCTGTCAATGGAGCAGCATATCGATTTTGATTTACCTGGTAAGGTGGGGAGGCGAACTCTGAGCGGGCTCTCACTGCTGGGGTCAAATGCACCCACTGGGGGACAGTGTGAGGCAGACTGGATCAAAGCACTCACTTGATCTTGATAAATTCAGGAGTTTAAAGCAATTTTGGCAAGTGATTTTTTTTGTCTCTGTTTGAAAGGAAGCAGACATTGGTTCATCTCTTTTTATTGCTGTTAACTGATTATTTGTATTAAACTGTTCATTAAAAAAAATCAGAATATCTGACAGCAGTGTTTTGGAAATAGGTTTTCATTATTTTTTATGTTTTCCATTGCATTCTGTAGACAAAACATTTACCCAGCAAAGTGAGAGCTCAGTTAGTTCAGTGCATTAAATGATCAAATGTTGTTCTGTAGGAGAGACTTTAACACTCCAGAGGCTTATAAATGAAATCTAATAAAAGAGGAAATGGAAAAAGAAACACCAAAATCAAAGTAAAAATATATGATCAGAGACAAGAAACACACAAAAATGTTATAATTCTTCATAAAAGCAAAAAATAAACACATACAGCACATACAGTGCTGGTAGAAGAAATAAGGACTCTCCATCATCATGCAGAAAATGTGAAGTCTCTGAGACAGCAGGCATAGTTATCAAATTCATCTGTAACGAACACAGTGAATAGTTACAGTATGACAGTAATACCTGATGTTCCACACATCATCCATTACATGAGTTTTCACAGGTACACTACAGCAGACACAAAGTTATCTCTAATATTTCTAACTCGCCTAATGGCTCATGTTTTCTGCGTCACAGAGGCAGACATGAGAGTAACACCTGTCCAGTATTGCCCTGTGGTAGCTGGGATAGGCTCCAGCCCCGTCCCCTGCAAGCCTAATGAGGATAAATAGAGGGAATGGATGGATAATGGCTCAATCTTGAATGAAAAGACAAAAAATAGGGGAAAAAATCAGCCTGTCATCTACACTTTATTTCATTTGCCCGAACATTTTCTATCATGTAGACAGAAAAGCCAACAGATCTCATGTTTCACAAGCAAGAAATGTATATTTTGTTAAATGATTGCAACTAATTGCATCTAAATAATCACTGATAAGACCCCTAAATGGTGCTACTCCCTTCATAACCTCTTTTTAAAGGCTATGGATCAAGTGACCTGCTGACCAATTGGTTTGAGTACATATCACAGGCTACAGTGCACGTATTGTTGGGGATAAGCGAACAACATTTGCACTACTTTAGCTAAATTCATACTTTTACACACTTCCGTCATTAATCATTTTCCAACTACTGCCAGTCACCGTTCCTCCTTGGCCGTCCTTTTACTGAATGCCATTTCCTGCTCTGTTCCCACGGTTCCTGTGTCTTTGAGTAGCAAAGGCAAACACGGAAAAAGGTTTGTGAAATTCTCTGAAGTACAGCGTCAACCATACAGAGATATGCTCATCTCTGATGGTATAATATCCCTGCTGTCTTTTTGTTTTTGTTTTATTTAAAAAAATAATAAATGAGTGTACTGAAGGAAACTATAAGACAAAAAACATAAATAACGCGTCTTGTGAAGTATGTGTTTATTACACGAGACCGACTTTGTCAAACGTGCTTTATTGTTTACTGCACTGTATTAAGAGAGTGTTGTCAGCATTTCCTGACTTTCCTTCTTATCTTTGTTCCTCAAACACTTAAAAAGTTTCAGGCACTCAGAAATCTGTGTGCTTTGTTGTTGTCACAGCCATTTCAGCTCTGCTGTCTGTAAATGATCTGTGATTGTTTCCTAGGCTCTTGTCGCAGGTGACCTCAAAATGTGCTAATAACAGCTTGTGTTTATGCTTGTTCTGGTCGCATTTGCATGGATGCTTATCACACTTTCTTAGTATTAATGTCATGTCTGATTCATAAATGAATGTAAAGGACAGTGTAAACATTGCACACCCACACAGAGAATTTAATTTATGATATAAAGGCAAACAGATGAGAGCAGCGTTTGCTCTCTGCTTGTAGATCATAGTATGTTTCTGAGAAGAACAAAATCACACCTGCTTCTGAATTTAGTGGTGCTTACATTATATGTCCAAAGGTGTGTGGACACACATTATATTCATATGTAAAAAGGTTAGAGAAGTTATTTCAAAACAATAGACAAGACAACTATGTTACTACAATCTGTTGCTGAAAAGCAAAGCCAGCAAAGAAGTGCAAAAACCTGTAGTTCCTGGAGTGGAGTCAATACCCATAGGCTCCCATCTCAAAAGCCTCAATTGGCTATTTTTGGCTGCTCCTTTATTTACCAGGGGTCACCACATTGTTTAGATCTACATCTTTAATCTGGCAATATGTAAACCAATATATCTACGACTGTTGTTGTGATTTAGTGACATAATTAAAATCGGTGCCTCCTGGGCCTCACTTTCACAAACTAGCCTCTGACCTGGACCTCTCACTCATCCTGTTGGTACCTTATCACGCTTTAGGTGAAATTAGTTGTACAACTCTTTTACAGTCTTCAGCAAAAACCTGAGCCCCTCCTATAATGCTGATATCGCAGGTCCAACATGGCAGAACAATAAGTTCAGGTGGATGTCGGAAGAATTTACTAATGTAAAGCTGCAACACTTACGATCGCGTTGGAGTCAGGTCAAAATAGATGCAGTCTAAATTTTTTTAGACATGTTGTACTGATGTTAGAGGGGGTGATTGGAAAATGCTTTCCCGCTAGAGAGAGAATTTGTGTTTTTAGAGATCAAAATGCTACTTTTGCGGTGGAAAAAGCAACTGACTGTCGCCAGAGAGCTTTAGAGACAAAGCAATAACTCTGAGTCTTACAACATTAAAATAGCACATCAAACACATTCCTGTTTACGTCAACTCTCTGCCAAGAAAATGTAAAATACAACTACAGTACATTTCGTTTGGGTCCCATTGTCACAAGAAGCACACCATTACCTGGAATATCATTGTTCATAGACCCGAACCATAAAATACAGACCCAAAGGGAATTCTTCATTATGCACTGAAATACGAGATTTCTTGCTATTAAAGCATTTATTGCTTTTTTAAAGAAAAACAAACAAGCAATTGTCATGAACAAATATCTTTTTTTAGTGCAAAAGTACGAGCATTTCATTTTGCAGCAGCACAGATTTGACTACTTTAAACCCTTCTTACAGTACATACAGTAGTTAAAAATCGTGTAAAAAATTAATATTTACAGGCACACAAAATAAGTTTTATACACATATTGTGTTAAAACAATCTTTATGACATTCAGAAAGTCTTTTTCAGTCCTTGTCAGTAGTTTCCACCCACTGAACAGACAGAAATTCTGGACTCAGATCCTAAAATCTCCAGAGGAAAGCCGTCGGTCTGGCAGGATGATATTTTAACCATTCATCTATTTTACTGAAGATGCAAAAACAAGCTCCGGTTGAAGTGAACAGTTAAACTCAAGTTTGTATCGTTCTTCATCCTCAGCTGGCTCATGTCATTCTCAACTGTAATAAGAACAGATGCAAGAAAAGCAAAGTTAGACAAAAACCTAAAGAGACTCAAAAACATGGATTTAGTTTAAGATCTGATAAGAACAATTAGAGGTGCACCTTAAATATTCTTTTGCTGAAGCCAAGCCAGTGTGGAAAGTCAAACAGAGCATCAGAATAATATTTGAGGGTGAAGGAGGCGTCTCTCCACACGGGCTTGACCTTCATGAGGTCGTCAGATATGAGGTTTTTTGCTGCCCAGCTCTCCATTTCTTCAGTCAGGTCAATCTGAAATGAAGGGAAAGGTAACATATAGTGATTCTGAATAAAAGAGGCTCGTGCAACAGAAGCACCACGAAGTCCTGCTCACATCCACTCTGTAGCTTTCTCCAGCAACAGAAGAGATGGTCCCATCCATGCCTCTCTCCAGCTGCCACTTGGTGAACGGCTCGTTGCCGTCGATGCACACCACATACTGCTTCTCCACTGAAATGCAGTTGGGAAAGTTCATGAGGAAAGAGTAAAAAAGGTCAGAAAAGGAGAGAGTTTGCGCAGAAACATGGTGTAAGAAGCATGCTTTCACTGTAATGTGAACTCCACCCAAATCTGGAGGCCTGCATGAGTCAGCTGTGCCAGCGAGCAGCCCACAGCTGTAACATACGGAGTTGTTTTCACCACTGTCAGCTCTTTGTACTGTGTGTAATTACTGTTAGATGACAGCTTGTGTGTAGGGAAACACTTACAGCTGAGTTCTCTGGCTGCCTTTTTGTTGCTCACTGAGGATTGTTCTTCGCAGGCTGAAATCAGCAGATAGATCTCCTTGGACAGCAGACTCTTCCTCGTGCTGCTGTATTCCCACAAGTTGTGCATTTTCACTTTTCTGTGGCCAAAAGCAAAACAGAAAGAGTTTCATATTCATTGCTTGTGCATATGAACGCATAAATAAATGAATATACATTTGGGTGTGCATTTCTGTCTTTTCTCACCTTCCCAGCGAGTTGTGGAAAACGATCTTCTTCCCGCAGGACTGGAAGTCGTCGATGAGCACCAGGCTCTTCTCCTCGTTGCAGCGGACTCGGTAACCCGATCCGAGAGTCTCCACAGAGAAACCTGGCGGTGGATTTCTCACAAACTCCTCCACTTCTGTCACTCTCATCCTGCTGCCCGACTGCTTGTTTACCGGCATGCTGTCACGTTTTCTTCTCTCACCTCCTGCCGACGTTTATGTGGTCTAGTTGATGGACTTCTGAGCCTTTAGTAACGCCCACCGACCACCAAGTCTAAAGAGATGAACTGATATGATTTCCGCTCCCTTTGAGCCAAAATAAAAGCCTTTAGTTACCGCGCTGTGGAGGTGATCCATAGCTGCTTGATCAGGTGATTCAACCTTTTAACTCATCCTGTTTAAAGACGCCAGCGGCCGATTCCAGCTTCTCAGAAGGAAAGATTGAAGAAGAGGGAAGATTTTGCATAATTGCAGCTGAAATGTATCATAAAAATGCGGTGTCTGTACACGATTAATTAAATATGATTATACGTCTATCTGTGAATTTTTAGAGGGAATAACGTGGTTTGAACTGTTGGCGAAATAAAACACGGTGAAGACGTCGCGCTTGAAATTAATTTGATCCGTTTTTATTAGAATTGTTTTCTAATTGTGTTTTGTAAAA
>NW_024582470.1:46698-61488 GCF_018398535.1 Haplochromis burtoni
GCGGTGGATTTCTCACAAACTCCTCCACTTCTGTCACTCTCATCCTGCTGCCCGACTGCTTGTTTACCGGCATGCTGTCACGTTTTCTTCTCTCACCTCCTGCCGACGTTTATGTGGTCTAGTTCTTCTTCTTCTTCTGTATAGGGTTGGCAAACAGCAAAATGGTGTAATGTGGTCTAGTTGATGGACTTCTGAGCCTTTAGTAACGCCCACCGACCGCCAAGTTTGAAGAGACAAACTAATATGATTTCCGCTCCCTTTGAGCCAGAATAAAAGCCTTTAGTTACCACGTTTTGGTGGTGATCCATAGCTGCAGTTGTTAGTTGATGAAATGGAGAAATAAGAAATGTTTTTTTTTGTTTTTTTTTAAAAAAACCCTCAAACTGTGCTACCTTTTCCCTCATTTATATCGATGTAATAATCCATTTGAGCACACACAAGTCAATATATTAAAACCTAAATTAAATTAAAATGTAATGTTATGCAAATGTCATTAATTTATATATTAAATCACATTACATTTATGTAAATAAATACATAAAGAACAAGAAAACAGCAGAAACTTCCCTCTTCCACAAATGCTATTATTTTGAAGGAACGCCTCTTCTCTTTAATTTTGCTTGATATGAGATCATTTCAAAGCCAAACTTTATCAGCTGACCTGCTCACACACATAACAGAGACTAAGCCTCTGAGAATGTGAGTCACAAGCAGAAATTAGATATAAGCTCGTCTTCCCAGAAAAGGTGGCGTTGACCATCTGACGGTGACACAAATCTAACCCTCCTATCTAAGGTACTGTGCAACAGTCTGGAGTCACTCATCATTTGCTTTTAATTTGCTTCCAAGGAGCCAGACGTTCGTTAATTTATTTTATTTTAACTCTTTATTTCTTAATGTCATTTTTTAAAGAGTCCTCTCGAGCAGTCCTCCTCTGGGCTTTATGGTTATAAGGAGATTGTTAAAGCACAAAAAATGGCAACTTTTAATTGGTATCTTTTGACACTTTGTCTCAGGTGTCTATTCCCGATGTATTGAGTTGAATGTATGAAAAATTCCAAATATAACATAGTTTGACAATGTGACTGCTAAAGAGCTATTAGCTGGAAACTTGGCATATCTCAGTTTGGTGTCCTGTCAAAAAGCCATTCTTAAGGAAGTGAAACAGTGAGAAAGGTGTGCCAAATTACACAAGAACTAGACTGCAAACCAGAGGCAAAAGGTCTTATGAAGTGATTAAACTTGACATTTAACATTTTTGGATCAAACCGTCATCAACACGTATTGAAGAGATCAGGAGAGAGGTAAACTGTAAGACTCTACAATCATCTGTAAAACACAGAGGAGGCTCTATCATGGTTTTGGGCTGACCTGGGCCCTTTGCTCTGTGTCATCAGATTTTGATCTACCAGGTAGTACCAGCTGGGAAGCATCTGAATGGCAACAAGGTCATTTTTTCACCATGACAATGATCCCAAACACACTGCCAATGCAGTAAAAGCATACCGGGATAGAGAAACTTTAACAGTGCCAGTCATGGATTGGCCTCCCCAGAGCCTGGACCTCAACATTATTGAAGCAGTGTGGGATCATCTGGACAGATAACACAACAAAAGGCATCCAACATTCGTAGTAGAGTTTTGAATGTACTTTAAGAAACCTGCAGAACTATTCCTGAAGGCTAATTAAAGAAATTACAAGAAAGCTTGGCTAAGACAGTTCAGCCTGTGCTGAAGAATAAAGGTGATTATACAAAATGTTGTGTTTCAAGGCCCATTTTTTTTTCATATAGTATCTTATTTCCATGTATGCTGGCACATGTTTCAATAAACCACTGCGCTATTTTCCCATTTTCTTTGCAAAATATAAAGAGACAGTGGCCCAAAACCTTTGCACAATACTGTACATAACTAATACAGGTGAGAATGAGGGATGTCACAGAGCTGTTACTTATGTTGACCTCTATAAATGCACGAAGGCATGTAAAACAGCATTTGTTCTGTTTGAAATTAACCTCAGGTGGACTTTTGAACTGAGAAAGAAGCTATAAACACTTGAAGCTAGTCACATACAAGCCTTTGCTGCACACTAACACCCAGTGGCAGTCCTAGCCTGTTTGGCGCCCTGGGCGAAGGATTGTACATTAACATGAAACACACACACAGCCACCAGACAGCCATCATAATTCATCATACAACAGGACAAATCAACAATTGACAACGACTAATTAATATTAAAATCTGTAACATAATGTATTGTTTGGAGTTTAGTCTGTTAGTATTTTTACCATTTCTTCTTGGAGCAACTGTAACCTACATTATTTCCTTAGGGATTAATAAAGTATTCTGATTCTGATTGTTTCAGGATGACCTGCCATTATCCAATGACACATCTGCTTGCCTGTATCTTTTGCTCGTTTCTCCTCCTCTTCTTTTCTCTTTTTTCTAAACTGAAGACATGATGGCTTTGAACTTTTCTTGTCCATCTTCCATTGGTTTTAATTTTACACTCCAGTATGAACACCCACCCCCCAACTCAGGGATCACCACAACATAACCTAATAAACCTACAACTTAGTTCACTTTGTCTAGGGTTTATTTCGAGGATTTCGCACAATCCAGGATTCAAATCATGAATACATAATGGGCTTGGATTTACAACATTATGAATGAAATGTGGTCTGCTTGGAAGCAGCAGGGCTCTCCTCCCCTTTCGACAGGTTGTGTGTGAGACTTTAAACCATCAAACTGTAAATTATAAATTTTAAATTGTTATTGATCCCTTTACCCCGAGTCCTAAAGTGTATATTTATTTTCTTACTCTTCTTATATATATTGTTTGTTTACTTGCACTGCTGTAACTGGAGCCTCGTCGTCTCGTCTCTCTATATACTGGACTGTATGTGGCGGAGATGACAATAAAGTTTACTTTGACTTCAGCAGCGAGCAGGCGCACTCACTTCTCGCGCTCACTTTTCACGTATAGAATTACTGTGCAGCATTTTTGTTCCTCTTACAGGAATTTCTGATCACGTTGCCATGTTTTCTCATCAACAGGCCTAATGTGTGCTGTGGTGTACTTTGTGAACAAAAGGGCTTAGTATTACTTTACCTAACTTCAAACACATTCATGCTTTATTGCTGTCTGTGAGTAACAATGTGACACATTATACAGCCTATCCCTGTGAATAAACAATACTTAGGCCTGCAGTTCCTGGATTCTTTAAAGCTTTCTTCAATTTTGGATTTCTTTTTTTTTTTTTTTTTTACAGTTCACTCCATCTGCAAAACAATGTGAGCACTCTGAAGTGCTGTTTCACAACAGAACCAGCCTACTTTAATGTTTGTGGCTCAGCAGTTCACTTTTAGCCTCTGTGGTCAGGAGCCTGTTGACTCATTTGTTCTGGATGTCTCCACCAGTCTGCGCGTGCTTCCACAGAAAAAGTACGTTCAGCCTGTTTACTCCACACGTACTCAGACGAGACTTTAAACAAGCCTATCATACTCTGGAAAATAAAAGTGGTTTGACCTAGATTCCAGTTGTATTTCTCACTGAACCTTCCTTTTGTTTTAGATTGTATCTATTTATTATCTAGGTGCAGCTAAACTTTGTCTTCCCTGTGTAGGACAGGTAGAGGCATTGCCCATTCCAAGTGTGAGAAGCTTCAGTCTTATTTATTCATACTTCATTCTTATAATGGCAGATATCTAATCAGCCAATCACGTGAGCTTATAAGAAGGCAACAGTAACTCAAATGACCACTCATTACAACCAAGGTATGCAGATAAGCATCTGTGAATGCACAACATGTGGAACCTTGAAAAAGATGTGAGCTACACCAGCAGAAGACCACACCGGTGTCACTCCTGTCAGCTAAGAATAGGAAACAAAGGCAAAGTCACACAGGATCACCCAAAACAAGTGATTAGTCTCAATTTCTGCCTCGAGAAATCAAATCATGGATCCATCCTACCTTGCATTAACAGTTCAGGCCAGTGGTGGTGCTGTATTTAACAAAATGGTCAGTGAGTGAATATAAAACGTGAATTTTTACTATATTTTATAACATGTGGTGGTTCTCACATTATCTGAGAAATATCAGTATATCAATGTGCAGCAGGTACAACTCTGATCTCTGAAAACAGAAGGTATGACTTCCTCTATGAGCATTTTTTTTTTTAAATTATTGATTTTGAGTGCATAATTTTGTGGCATACAGCAAGTAATAGAAAGATTGTGGTGTAATCTTTTATATAATTTAATCATGCAGCTCATATGTCTCGCTCGTCTACTGTTGATGAGAAATAGAAACTCAATTCGAGCAAAACTACACTGGCATTATTAAATGTGGCAGGATTTACAGTCCCAGTGCAGAAACTGTTCATAATTGCCCATCATAAATGCCTTGAAGCGTATCACTTTTTACCATCAATGCTGGTATGTTTTTTTGACAGTTGGTGGTTGCAAAATAATGTCAACAAACTCAGTGCAGAGGCATTTGTTGTGCACCTATTTTATGTTCCTCTGACTCAGAGTATTAAAAAAAACTTTTCTAATACTAAATAAAAAACTAACCAAAAAAACCCAAACAGGATCGATCTACTTATTTACAAACACGAGAAGCCATAATGGCAATGGTATTAATTAAAATTAAAACTAAACTCATTCGGTACACTTTTTCAGTCATTCTGTTTTAGATTTGCTGCTGTGTTTGGGATCATTGTCCTGCCATAAGAAGCAGTTTTAGCCAACCTTGCACTCTCAGGCAGACAGGCTCACATTTAGCTCAAGGATTCTTTGGTATACAGAGGAGTGCATGGTCGACCGCAGCTGCAAAACAAGCCAAAATCATCACCCCTCCACCACTGTGCTCACAGCTGGTGTGAGGTTTGTGCTATATGCTGTGTTTGTTTGTTTTTTCCAAACAATGTGCTGTCTATTTTGGCCACACATCTCCACTTTGGCTTGTGTAACATTATTCCATAGATCCTGTGAATTGTTCAGATACATCTTTGCAAATCTAAGCTGTGCTGCCATGTTCTTTTTTTTAGAGAGACATAAGAGACTTTTTCCTGGTAGCACTTCCATACCTGTTCAGTCTTTTCTTAACTGTACTGTCATGACCTTTATTATTTAACATGCTAACTGAGGCCTGTGAAATCAGAGGTGTATATCGTGGTTTCCTTGCAGTTTCCTTTCCTTTCATTCACCTTGGGGGAAACTGGCTGGGTTGTCCACTCCTGAGAAGACTGCCAAATTTCTTGAATATTTTCCACGTGAATAATAATAATATTAACCTCCTAGGACCTGAACTCTTCCACAGCATGCATTTTTAATTTCTATTTGATGTTTGGGCATACTGGGGCCTGATGAAGTCAAAATAAAGAATTTCTAGATTTTTTTTACTGATTTTTGTTTTTAAAAAAAAAAAAGAGCCACAAATGAGGATATTCATTTAAAATTTTGATAGAACAGTAGCAGTATAATGTCCTCGTAAGTGGATATCAGGCCCTTGTAGAGCAAAATTTAGTATTTTGGTCTAAATACCCCAAAATGTGATGTCCTAGGATGATAATAATAATAATAATAATAATATTGGTAATAATAAAAATAATAATACAGTGTAATATACCATCTGTTGTTGTTAATCTGAATGTGTATTTACCTAATTTTAAAACCTGCTGATTTTTTTTAAAGTTAATCTTAGATTTTAGGAGGGCATACCTTTATTGGCATGAATAGTACAAAAATGTAGGTTGAATTCCTATTTATTGTGACCAGAGACAATTATTTATATGATTTATATCCCGTTTCTGTAACAATCCGATCCAATACCAGACATCGAAAACCAAACTACTCATTTGCTGTCCGCTAGAGGTCGCTACAGCTCCGCACTAACTGCCACTACATGAAAGCTCACGCCTCCGGTACAGAGATGTAGCAAACCGATTTCTTCAGTTCGCCATGGAAACACGGTGATTGAACCAGTAGCACTAGGAGTCATGTCACACCGTGATATGTTTTACGGATGCAGACTGGTCGCTGTGCTTCTCATTTGTCTCGGTAAGTGAAGTGAAACGTCTGCAGATCCGAGGCAGGGGTGCAGTTAGCTTACCCGCCACACAAAGCTGGACACACTGTGTCAGCAGCCGGAAGTGGCTTTGAGTTGTTCTTTGAAAGTAGTGAAATATAACGTTGTTTAACTCTGCATTAAAAATTATGAACCAAGGTCATTTTTAACCTTGTCAAATTTTAACGTAAAGTCATAATGACATTTGTTCTGTTTTTGTCTTTCTAAAGAAAGAGAGATATAGCGCATGGTTTTATTTTTAAAATCAAAAGAGGAAATGGTATTAATGCGCAGGTATCGTTATCATCCGCTGTGGTTGCTGACAGGTCTGCTGAAGCGTGGGGGGCTGCAAATGAAGCTGAATGTGTCTTAAAAAACATGCTGATACATGCTGATAATTTCTACACTTTATAATTGTTCTCTTTTATTACCAGAAAAAGTCGTTTTAGTTTAGTTGTATACAACTACCATCCAAATGTCATAGTAAAAATCAAGACCCGTCAAACTAGGCAACAGTTTTCTAATCTTCTCTTCTCTAGTTTTACTGAGCCCGTGTTTAATCGGAGCCTCAGTTTCTTGTTCTTAGCTGACAACAGTGTTACTCGGTGCGGTCTCTGCTGCTGCCGCCCATCTGCTTCAAGGTTGTGTGTTCAGAAAAGCTCTTGTGCCTACCTCGATAGTTACGTAAGTTACCGTTACCTTTCTATCAGCTCAAAGCAGTCTGGCCATTCTCCTCTGACCTCTGACATGACTTGCTGACTGGATAAACAGTTAAACAGGTGCACCTAATGAAGTGGCCATTGAGTGTAGGTACTGGTTTGATTTAAACTGAAAAATCAAAAAAAGATATTTTTTGTCTGCTCACAAATAATTGTTCAGTTGTCTTTTCTTTCCATACCAAGACGTCTTTGCTGGAGACAAACACACAGGGCCTGATCATGTAAGTGCTGCTTTTTAGTTTCTTGTTGTAAATTAATGCTTTGCCACGTGCCTCAGCAATGTGTTTTTGTCAATCTCTCTGACTGTCCACAGGCAGCAGAGCGCAGGAAACACTCTGTCGGTGAGTGAGAGGGCGATCTAACATTTTGTACAACTGTTTGGGAAATAAACAAGTTCTATAGCGCATCTTATAATAATGTGTCTAAGAGCGTACTTTGAAATATTGTAGATGAGTTTAAATTCGAACATGAAAGGATGAAAGGATTAGCGCTTCCTCTTTGTTTTCTTAACCAGTCATCAGGATACATATTCCATGCATGTCTTTTCACAGAGCTGGAGGACGTAGTGATAGTGATCCAGAGCCAGAGGAACTCCTACCATGCCCGTCGCAGTGGTCAAAGGAAAGTGGAGATTCTGCAGCAGGCAGCCCGACTTGGGCAGGTAACATCTGCCATGCTTTGTTATAATCTTCCTATTTTCCTGTACACGCTCATACATGTATTGTACAGAAGGCACGCTGAGTATAGTCTCCATAAGAAAATATCAACATTCTTCTTATGTTATAAAAATCTGCTATAATCGTTTATGTGAATTCATTTACAGTGATAATGAATAAAGGAAGTTAACCATTTGAAGTCATTTGCAATCATAAGGTGAAGTAATGAGGCGCTACAAGCAGGCTCTACTCATGACAGTGTGATGGTCAGAGTGCTCGCTTTGATTGGAACCTCTTAGAAGATTAAAAAGAAGACGACTGGACTTCTTTAAGCTTGTGAAGATGTCACTGCTCATCCAAGAGGTTTCTGCAGGTGTTAGAACTACAGAAGAAGCCTCTTGGATGAGTGTCTGAGAGAGGCAGTGAAGACAAAGGCTATCTCCCGTTACAAAAGCTCTCATCAACCATCAGCCATCTTGAGCTGGTATCAGATGTTGTGGCTTTCTTCAGTTTTTTGGGCTCTTGGCTCGTATTCTAAAGGAACTAACTTCCTGATGTTACTGAAAATCAGCAGCAGCAGCCGACTTCAGAGGGAAATGAATCTCCGTGCCATCATCCTGTATCAACCATCTTCCCAGTGCAGAATGAGATTGACAGCCAAGATGGGTTTTTTTCTTATGCTTACATTTCTCTACAAGTGATTTATTGAAACATGTGCGAGCATACATGGAGATAAGTCAAAAACAGAGATTGCATGATTCTAATGAGCTTGAAAGTCAATATTTGATACGACCATTTTTATTCTTTAACACAGCCCGATTGGTTCGGGGTCACATCTGTTCACAGGGGGGTTGATAGTGATGGTTGTGTGTCCTTGTGTCCTTGTGTGTGTGTGTGTGAGTGGTCTGTGTGTGTCTGTATATGTGTAGGTGTGTTTATGTATGGCTCAGCCTGAGTGACCCTTGGCCCCTGTGGGACATGGTTGAGGAGGGTGGCCTTGCCCCTCCCCCGGGATGTAAGTACTTTTGGTTCCAGGGTGCATGGCTTGATGTTTTGCCGTACTTGTTGGCCCACTCCTTTGGAGGTTGTTGTCCAGGGTGGCCTCTTCAGTGCAGTTGGGGGCTCTGCTGAGAGTTGGGCGGTTCTCAGGCATCTGAGGCCCTGTTTTTGTCTTTGGTGGCATGGGCTGCCTGTTGTCTCTGGGTCTCTGGGGGCCTTGCTCTTTGGCTCTAAGGGCTCCATCTGGGGCCCACTTCCTTCCTCTGCTGCTATGTGCACACAGTTGTCATCGAGATGTGGTCTCGGCTCTTCAGTACTCTGTGGGAGCAGCAGATGCCTGGGTCTCCTGGGTCTTTCTCTGTCTGATGGGGCCGTTATTACCAAAATTGTTAGTTTGTGTATCCATCCATCCAGGTGCTACTTTTTTGCAAGTTTATTCTTTCAGGTGCAGCACTTGGAGGCCCATCATGCTTTTTCACTTGTGCTCTGTCCTCTTGTCCTTTTCATTTCATCTATTTCCCCTCCCTTTTTTTCTTGCTCTTTTTCTTGTGCTTGTCAACTCTGGCAATGCTGTATTAGACATGCACTCATGTGAGTAATAGTAGAAATGAATAAAGAAAGAAAGAAAAGACTAACACAAACAAAAGGGGGCCTAAAGACTCCAGAGCTCGTCTTGGAAAAGCAAATATGTTTGGCACAACAGTTCATTTAGATCCTGATTCTGATTGCAAAAGCTGCCAGACATGAAGACAGGCTAAAAAAACTCCAGCCAAGCTTTCTTGTAATTTCTTTAAAGAGTCTACAGGTCAGGTTTGCATAATTTGGCACATCTCAGCCTTTTCTCCCTGTTTCCTTTCTTTGAAAATGGCTTCTTGGCAGCCACCCTTCCACTCAGACCATTTCTGTAGAGGCTTCAGTGAACAGTGGATGGATCAAATGTCAAAAGTTGTTTGTTATGTATAGACACAAAACTGTTACATCCCTTCACTTAGGTGCTTATATGCTTGTGTGCAGTATTGAATGACTCAACAAGAAGAAACAAACATTCCTGTGAAAATGGTCAGGTACAAGGTCTGCATTGAAAATGTGTGAAAAAGCAGCCAATGTCCAAAGAAAGAAAAGCTGGAGAACTATTACTCAAGTCAGTTTAAAAGATTACAAGAGTTTTCTCCTAATTAGATGCTTGTTTTGAAATTTGGGGGCAGGTTCTTACATACAGACTGGCGACCTGTCCAGGGTGTACCCCGCCTTTCGCCCTATGACAGCTGGGATAGGCTCCAGCGCCCCCCGCGACCCTGAAAAGGATAAGCGGAAGCGAATGGATGGATGGATGGATGGTTCTTACATAAACTTGTCTTGAAAATCTCCAGGTCAACCTCTAATTAAAAATTGCAATAGTGTATTTTATTTTATTTATTTATTTTTTTCATTTTTTGTGTCCCGTTTGGATCTTTAGCCATCAGAATTGTTGTCTTAAGGCCAAGAAAGATGCCAAGCGGATTTATTTTACCAAGTGAATCATCATGGCCTTGCCGTATTGGTCCATTTGATTGACCTTTATTATAATTATGAATTTATTTTATTTTTGGTTGCTACAAATGGGACAGATATAGTGTATTTTAACTAAAAAGGCAAACAAGGTGGAAAAAACACATTACTGCATATGGCATAAAGAGACGCCAGCATCCCAGCATGAAAACACCGTCACGTTGATGCAGTACAGCAGAGAGAGCATCATCATTTAGGGCTGCTTTGCTGTTTCTGGGCCTTGGTGATTCAGGTGGACAATTACTCCAAACAAAGTAAACCTAAACACACACACACAGACCGCATTCAACTGCAGATGCTGATGTATTGACTCCATTATGGGTGAGCTTAAGCAGTTGTGTAAAACGCAACAGTCCTCCTGAGCATCGTGCAGGTCTAATCCGCAGATAATTGAAACACAATTTGGAGGTTATTGCTGCCATAGGCGTTCATTAAATCCAATGGTTCATTTACACTTTACACCATAATTTTAAAGCTTTAATGGGTGAATTTTGTCTAATTAGAATACAATTTAATTCTCAGGGTTTTTTTGTATCGATAAGCATCACTGGTGTTAATGGACAAAACATAAAGCCACCTCCACGCTTGCTTAGTTTAAAGCTCATAAGTGAGCTACTTTAGTTTCTATGGTGGATTTTTATGGCTGATTCTTATGCCTGTTTTATGATTGCACTTTACTGTGCCAGCAGGACAGGACAGCAATCCTTTAAGTACTTTAGCTTTTAGTAGGTGTCAAAAAATGTTAAAACTGATTTATGCTTTGTTGTGGTATTAACATGGCACCAATAGATGTCCTCCTTTCCACAGAGCCTCTGAAGGAAGCCAGGCTCACTGTTTTCATGCAGTAAGCATTTAATGGTACCTGCCTGCAGGGTATCTCTCAAAAGTAATTTGTTACCAGTGAAATGAGATGACAGGTTTATGGATGTGATGGGGTGCAGTAGATGTAGATGTTTATTTTCCTTTGAGATGAATTGGTACTGTGAAATATGAGTCTGATGTTTTCTCTTTACCTGCAGTTTAAATTGAGGAAAAACTGCCTGATTGCAAGAAATGGCCAAAAATTCAAGCAGCAGGGGCTCTGTGAAAAGATTTCCAAAGCTAAATCGTAAAATCTTCACTTTCACCCTTTTTTTAAAGAGCAGGTGGTGATCGAAAACTGTAGCGAAGGCGTAAAATAGAAAAGGGCGATGAATGTTGGTGAGTTACTAATGAAATCAATGTTTAAAAAAAAACCCCAGAAAAATATGCTTTACTTTTAGTTTTTGCCTAAAAGAGTTCCAGCATTGTGATTGGCTGGAGCCATTCTATGTAACATTTAAACATGTTATCCTTTCCCTCGCTCCTGGTACTCTGGCTTCCTCCCAGGTTGATTGGTGATTCTAAATTGGCTGTAAGACATTTGGCCTTTGTGCTGCTTTAACAAGTGAATTTCCTCAGTGCGGCATTAGTAAAGTCTCTATCTCTGGCCTCCTTCACTACATCAATGAATCTTCTTTGTGGCCTTCCTCTTTTCTTACTGCTTGGCACCTCTATCTTTAATGTCTTTGTCCAGTATATATGCGCTATCCCTCAGCTGCACAGGTCCAAAATAGCTCTATCTATTCTTTGTCTCCATGTGCTGTCTACAAAAACCATCTGCCTTTTGTAGACAGTTTCGTTTCGTAGGTGGGAGAACACACAGGTCCTTAGAAAGGCTTTTCAAGCTTTGTGCATCTCTATAATGTTTCGTCTAAGGTTCAGTGAAAGTAGTTGGAAATGAGACTGTTTGACGGATATGGGTGCAGCACCATGCTTGTAGGAATCTTGTTAATCTGATGACTTTTCATGGATATAATGTCATTTCTTCACAAAAGCTGGAAGGGTGTGATTGGAACTGAAAGCTTTTGATTTGATGCTTATTGTAGCATAAAGACCTTAAAGCGGTTGCGTAATCCTTGTTTAAGGTGACTTTTCTGCTGATGTTGATTTTCACTGACGGCACGGTTTAAATGCTGACTCTGATGTCCTGCCAGCTTGTTGTTTAACTCTCTTGCAGGCTTTTTTCCTGCAGCAATTAATGGTGGTGGTCAAAATGTGACTAAAATATCATCAATAGCATCTCAGGTTTTAATTCACCAGAAAACAGCGCTTCAACTTACAAGTGAGAAAGTTCTTTACTAAAACACACAGCCCACTTGCACGTAGAGCAACATGTCTGAGTGACCTTTATAACAGTTTTGGAAAAGTGTTGTGTCCTTTTTTAGTCAAGAGTGAAATGAGGAGGTGGTTAGCGCTGTCATATGCTCTTTCAGTCTGAAGCCAGCATTGTATGATTGTACAAAATGAAGGAGAGGGGGAATCATCAAACCAAGCTTTGTAAATGGAACATCAGATAATGGCTTTATTCAATATAGCAAAGAACATCCGTGTGGTCGAACATAAATTTACAACAGAGTGAAGCATTTTATTTTGGTCATAGGTCATGTTTTGTAGCAGCCGTTCATCTTGCATAAATCAATTTGCACACTTGACATAACTTAATAGCTTGCACACCTCTCTTGCTGCCAGACAGTTAAAGGCCTTTTAGTCTCCTGGTTCTGTAACAACATATGTAACGAGGGGCTTAATCTCTGCACCAGCTTTCACTTCAGTTGATCCATACATCAGTTATTCCTCCCAATTGCTTCTTTACAACCAATTTAAATAGCTACATGGAAAAGACTTATGACTGTACGAGTCCTCCATTTTCTAGTCTCATTCTGAGCTTGTAATCGCCGAGACTATAGGCTCTATATGAAGTAGCACAAATCCCACTATACTGAAACCTGCTGCAGAGGGTGTCTGCAAGATTGTTTCCTGAACTCTTCTTTACTGAGAACTAAGTTACTGAAGTAATGATTTTAGGGAGAAAAAAAAGCATTTTTTTGTCTAAAAATTTTTTAATTATCAGAAATAAAGTGTTGATTATATGTCTGATTTTAATTGAAACCATACTAACTTTTTTTAATTTGAAAAATGGACGCAGATTAAATACTTAAGGATTTTCTACATAATGTAGTCTTGATGGCGCTCCACCAAAGCTGCAACAGATGTTAGGAGTTCAGTAAAATCAAAACCAGAACCAGTTTATGAATTTGAATAAGAAGCAGCTTCTTCTGGTTATTGAAATTGACTGACATCACATGGTAGCTCCCCCAAATTCTCTACTATGACTCTTTTGAAGCATGGAATAAAACTGGCAAATCCCATAAAGTGACTGGGATGTCCCAAACACTTTTGGAAAGCCATTTTATTGCACTCAAAATCCTGTCAAAACCTATAAATGGAACTTGCTGTTACCTCTCTTCAGGTCAAGTTGTGCCTCTTGTCATATTTCAGATGTCTGTGTTCCCAGATGGTGGAATTTGAGTTACATTTTAATGTCATGAAACATTTTGGCAGGCAGGACTCGGGAATGAGGGATAAAATAAAAGGCAGCTTTATTACTGAGCTTATGAAAACTGTGCGCAAAATGCAAAAAACTCAAAATTAGCAAGATACACACAGGATAACGAGAGGCGAGGGAACAGGTGAGAGCCCAGCTGGGACTCATTACAGATGACAAGACAGAGGAAGTAGAATTAGGCACAAGATACAAGAAGAAGAATAGACACCAGAATAAAAGAAGAAGAAACAGAACGTGGGAACAGAAACACCAGCTTGACACAAATACAGACGCAGGATGCAGAGACCAGACCGACTCAAGGACACAGCTCTGGAAACAGGAAGGGAAAACAAAAGATAAAAATAAGACTCAACCAGAGAAGAAGAACGTAGAATACAAACAGACTGCTGGAGGATATGATGATGACAAAGGAAAAATAGGAATCTTACAAACATTACAAAAGAGCCAAAGTAAGAAACAAATGAGACACAAAACAAAACCAAATCTTGAACTCAGAAAAAAACTCAAAAAATAACATTTAAGGTAAATATATCAGAGAAACATCCAAAAACGACTCCAACAGAGCTGCAGGGTAGGTCACTAGAACTTTTCCAGTAAATAAATAAAAAGTTTAAATATCCATTCTGTAACATAAGTTTGAAGTTGACATACAGTACTGATGAATCACTATGTTTTAAAGAAAAATGCTAGCTAATATAACAAAGCAATGGGCTTCAACGTATTGTTCTTGATTGATTTAAATCTGCATTCATTAAAGTTTAGGTGTTTGAAATAGAAATTTAGTCCACATTTGCATTTATTTACACCTTTGTAGTTCTGGTGTTTTGTGTGTTTGTCTGTTGTAAGACTACGGTCATCATATGTATGCGAAATATGTTATTTGATGTATTGGTACTACCCGTACTAGTAAACTATGGGACTTATGCAGAGAAACTGAAATCATCATAAATGAATCATTAAAATGCTTCTGTAGGGGTTCAGCTCAGTGTTTTTCATGTGACTGCAGGATGATTCAGCTCTTATGTGCCATGCAGGGAGTTCCAGTGATTGTTCTTCTCCATGAGCTGTCACAGTATGAAGGGGACTGGAGTATCCTCCCTGCACTTCCTCGGTGAGTGTTGAGCACTCAAATGAAGATGAGTAACTTATTAAAATTACGTTGCATGACAGTTTATTTAACCTTGATGGTTTGGCGTTGTTAAGTTGTCAATCTTCTCAGGCTCTTTGTCAAATGTGGACATTCAGCTTCCTGGTTGTTCTTCATAGAGGAGGAAACCAAAGTCACACTGTCTGCTCTGCTGGAGGTCCTCAACAGATATCCAGCTCAAGAGGTGAGATACACACACACACACACACACACACACACACACA
>NW_024582470.1:61508-90242 GCF_018398535.1 Haplochromis burtoni
AGTGACTGCGCTCAATTGCTATGCATAAAATGATGATCATGGTGATCTTTTTGCAATACAGGAGTGGTTTTTGGGTAAGCGTCTCCATGACAACGAGGCCTCCATCATTCACCACTATGCCTTCTCTGAGGACCCCAGTTCCTTCAGTTACCCTGACACCACAGCAGGCTGGGCTCTCAGTGCGCCGCTGCTCAAGAGGTGAGCGTAAAGATTAAAGTGAGTCCCTGTGTTGCTCTCCTCTCTTCTTTTACACATTTAGCAGACCTTTATAAGCTTTCTAATAAGACATCTGTTAATTGTAAAGACTAAGCTAAATTCAGCCAATAAAAATAAGGACCTACAAGAGTGAGGGAGACAGTTTACAGTAACAAAAACAAAAAAGAAAAGATGAGAAAGAAAAGGCGCTGCTAAAAATAAATCTTTTAAAAAAGAAATGTTCCCAGAATGACTTTTAATGCAGCACTTATTTTTGTCCCACTAAGAAAAAAGTTATCAGCTGCAATCTTAACCATTACCTGTTGCTTCACTCACAGTGTAAAATACATCTTATATATTTTATATTAGGATTTGTTGCAGGCCCTTACTTTGTCCACCGTCTCTTTCTACCTTTAAAATCGCCTACCCTTCAAGCTTGACTTCTGATTGGCTGCTTTCCTGCAAAATAATAACTGAGTAACTTTCAGTCATTGTTGTTAATTTCATTATATAATATGGGAACCTGCTCATTTCATCTGTGCTTTGTTACCTTCTTTCTTCAACCTTCATGTGTTTCAGGCTCACAGAGCGGATACGGTCTGAGAATCTCAAGTCAGATTTTACAATCGACCTGAAGCATGAGGTACTTTGTCACTTTCTTGGAGCGTTTAAATCAATTATAACCAAACAAAAACTGGTTCAGTTCAACTTTGTGCTTCTTCTTCTGTGAAAATTGAAATCAGTGTCTTTCAGTCTACGAGCTGAGCTAAAGTACATTATAACAGCATTTCCTCCCCGTAGCTTTTGATCTGCAGCTTTGGTAGATCGTTTATTATTTTTCAACACATCACTGGAGCAGTTAGCATTTACAGTCCTGTGAAAAACTTAAGTACACCCCTACTGCTTCCGTAAGCATTAAGAGGGTAAGTAGCAACCAGGTGCAGCTGAAATGCACTTTATTTTATAATCATCAGCAAGTTTGAGCACCTTTAAAAAAGCAGAAGTTTTGGTGGTTTGCTGCTCTGAGCATTCAGGTGTGTGTTAACACAATGTCACAGTCTTCCAGGTCAGACCAATGCTGACAGAGAAAGTAGTGGAAGTAAAAACACGTTTAAAGTTTAAAGGACCTGGATTAGCTGTTGTTAATATCTGAGACCAGACTGGAATTTATCTTTACTGTTTCCTTATTTGACTTTTTTTTTTGTGCCTTTTTACTTTTTTGTCAAGTTTACCATCACTAATTTGAATATAGTGACAAAACACTTTAACCTTTGAATTTGTCTTCATGCATGTTCTGTTTTTCTAGATTGCTTTGTTTATTTGGGAGGAAGGACATGGCCCAAAGCTGACAGCAGTTCCAGAGTTTTGCACACAGCCGAGAGACGGCTGTGCTACCACGTTTACAACCTACTTGCCCGACTGCGTATGTAACAGCTTCACTCTGTCTGGTTATTCTAGATATAACTTTCATTTCAGTTCTTCTCATTTTGTGTGAACTTTGGTGTAAAACCAAATCTGTTATGACAGCTACCTGTAGATTTTTTTTATAAGTCAACAATAGTTATTTTTGACTCACGTATGCGGCAAGACTGTTTTATTATCGCTAACATCTTGGCAATAATACGTAACGTTCATTGTTTACTCACCAAAC
Organism: Haplochromis burtoni; assembly: GCF_018398535.1. Lineage (NCBI taxonomy): Eukaryota > Metazoa > Chordata > Actinopteri > Cichliformes > Cichlidae > Haplochromis > Haplochromis burtoni. The sequence goes on from NW_024582470.1 coordinate 63,355, forward strand.
TCAATGAAATTTTGAGATATTCCTCTTATTTAGTTTAAATTGTCAAATATGAGCACAGGAAAAACTGGCTAAACGCTTTGGACCTTTTTCCAGTGTGCAGTAATCCATCACTTTAAGTCACAACAAATTACAGCTGAGCTGTCCATATTAGTTAGACTGAAGTCAGCCCTTTATGCCACTGCCAAAGTCTGCTGTATGGGAATGCAAACAGAAAAGTTCTGTGAGCAAGTGAGCTGATTTAATCTGAAGAGTTAATGGAAATCAAGTGCACAGCTACCTGCACTGAATGCTTTAAAAACTATTTGAACAGATCGAGTATAAATCTCTGCTACATGATTTTTATACATCTGAAACATAAGACGAGTTGAGCATATGCGATATTCTGTAGACATTACATGTATTGCTGATATGAAACACATATTCTGAAGCACATTTTTTTACCCATTGATGGCTACAGTGCTTTTTTCCCCCCAATGAAGGCAGACACTTTTTCTCTTTTTCTCTTATTTTAGGGGCATCCAGTGTCGAAGAATGATGTATTTGTTGCTGTGAAAACTTGCCAAAAGTTCCACTCAGATCGAGGTGTGTGTACAACTTCGGACAAATTAACAATACTTTGTTCTGCAGAGGTGTAAGTAGGTAACAAGATCCATCATGTCAGGAATCACATCGATACTAATTCAAAATTTGTTAATCTAAATTAATTATTTAACATTCAATACATTTGGTTATCTAAAATATATCTTCTAGTTACAGCTCTAGCTATCTCAAATAATAGAAAGAACCTTAAAGTATAAGTATACTTAAATATACCTCTGGCGTAAATGTGCCTGTCAACGAATTGTCATGTAAAAAAGCACATTGTGTTTCAATTTTAAGGATTTACATATCAGTGAAACTAAAGAAAACATCTGGTCTTTTATAGGTTCTGCATTTATAAATGTATTTATCATTTATTTATTTAATATTTCCATCAAATTAAAAGGTTAAAGTGTTGATAATCAAATGCGCTTGATTAACTGAAGTATGAGCGACTCTATAACATGTCTTCAGTTAAACATGTTCAGTCTTTTTATAATTGTACTGCTGTTAACTTTAACATTTAACAAGTACGGCTTGTGCAGAATTGTTCTTTTCTCTAAAAAGAACATGGTGCTATGACTTAGGTTTGCAAAGTGGCATCTGAACAAAGCACAAGACTTATAGAACAGTAGGCCTCATTCATTAATGTGCATGGAATCGTTCTTATTCTTACCTTGTTCACAAGAAATGTGTTTGCATGAAGATTCACTAACAGATTCATTACATGTGCGCAATGGCCAATTTTGTTCTTACCACACTACACGTGTTGCAGGCTGCAACTGCAGGCTTCTGTTTGTCGCCCCCAATCTGCATATCGTATGCTTAACATCATGTAATAGAGATTGAGTCCCAAAAGGTTGATTCTGTTCATCTGGACGTAGCATTTTCAGTGGGAGAAACGTTTTGTCACTCAGCCACTGAATGAACAATGGGCTGGGAGTTCCTTGATCATTAATATGGAAATTGTCATGAACATTGGTCAATAGCCACTGATCAATGGCCATGAGTACCATTCACAAAGAGTTGGGGCATGGCTGCAATGACAGATTTAGTGTTAGGCCTCCTCCTCGATTCAGGGATGGTCTTTCACTTTTCATGTAACAGCCCATCGTTCATTCAGTTATTGTGCAAATGTGCTGTTTATAAAGTTGGGGAAACTTGCAGTCAGCTGAGACTGAAGAAGGATGAGTGACGAAAACGCCCACGTCATCAACTACGAATCAGCCTTTTGGGATTTACTCACCTGGATAATTGAGCATGCATCGAGACAATAGAGACTGAGGTGTAAGTAAAGAGACTGGCTTGCCAAACTAAGGTAAAAAAGAAACATGAGAAAGTTTCCTGAAGAAACTTATATAAAAGTGTTGGAGAAGGAAGCGCAGGAATCCACAGGAGTTATGAGAGGTTGAAACAAACAAGTAAATGAAGGAGGAAAAAAACCTGAACGATGCTCTGGCTGAATATCGATACACTTGCTAACCAATAAATTGATGAATCACTGATCTTTTTGTGTGAAATGTTTACACACATTTACGCACAGGTTTGTGTGTATGCACTGGTTATAAATTAGGCCCACTGAGCTGACAGTGAACTTCTCTTTATACCTAAACACTCTAGAGTCAGATGTTGTGTCCAACAAATAAAGTTTTACTGCCTGAAAATTAAATAAGTAGAGCAAAAATCACCCACAACAATCTCAGAATCTTTTAAAGTCATGCAGCAAAATTTAAATTATAGTTACTAAAAGTGGTTCTGCGAGTCATAGAATCACGATTTGTACATAGTTTCTCTTTTAGTTTAGTTTTTGTGTTTATGTCTTATTCATCTGAGGTTCTTTTTTATTAATTTTGAGACCAGGCAAATATCGAATTATTCATTTATTTATTTTTTCATCGTGTTCTGAGATTTAAAACATTAAAAGAGGGAATCCCTTTTTTAAATGACTGTACTTCATTGCCTTTAATAATTATACTTTTACAACATTTTGTCCACTGTGATCATTTTAAAAACAAGTGATTGAGACACACAGGAATAATAACAATGCAACTCAGATATAACAATATATTTCAGTATATTACAGTTTTTGTATTTGTAATAATTTGTGCAATTATTCAAAGCACTGATGCTCTGTACAAGTGAATAATTAGTGGATGTGTTTCAGAATAAATTAAGGTAAGATGAGTCCCACTTACCATGGATCACTTTTAAGTTATTACTTTGTAGGTTTTTTGTGTCATGTCTAAAGACTAAAGACTATAAATTATAGTCTATTAATTAAATAGAAGCTTTGCCTGCCATCAATCAGTGCTTCACTAGTCATAGCTACTGTATATATATCTGTTTGTATGTGTCTACAGCTCAGTGGTGAAGGCTTAATGTTGTTGCAGGTTCGGTTATCTTTCCCCATTCATTTCCACAGTACCAGTGGTGAAGGCGACCTGGGAGAAAGAGTCTGGGTTTTTAGAGTATTATAGCGATGTTACTGATGCCTCCATACCAACAGTCAGTTTGGGAGTGTCCAATACTGAGAGGGGTAAGTTCATTAGCAGCAACAATTTTTACTGATAACCGCTGGATACAGATCAGAATATTCAATTACATTTTATTCATACAGCAGCAATTCACAACAGTCACCTCAAGGAGGTTTATATTGTAAAGTAAAGAGTCTACAATATTAGAATGAAACCCCAACAATCATGTGATGCACCGTATTGTGTGTGTATAACCTCTTTTTAGGTTTTGTGGATATTATACATGGTTATGCTGAGGATATGTCAGCCAGTTTCCACTGGAAATGCCTTTTGGTTAAACTGTCAGCAAGGAATTTGCATTTGCACTGTTAAATTTTTATGTAACTTTAATGCACATAAAAAACAGCTGCTTGTTTAAGTGAAAATACATTAATGGGTTTTTTGCACTAGTAAAGTTGTGGAGTTGTAAAGTATTTTGTCTAATGTCAATTATATCGTCAGTTATATCATTATCGCAAATTTTCAAATGTTTATCGTGATAAATATTTTTGGTCGTATCGCCCTGCTCTACTCTGATCTTCCTGGAGCTGATCATTGACTGAGTCTTTGCCCTCCTGGCTATTGTTCATTCCTTTCAGATGGTAGTCTTCAGTTTTCTTCCACGTCTCTCTGGTTTGGCTTTGCATTTTAAAGCATTGGAGATCGTTTTAGCTGAGCAGCCTATCATTTTCTGCACTTCTTTATATGTTTTCCCCTCTACAATCAATGTTTTGATTAAAGCATGGTGTTCTGAACAATGTCGGGCACGACCCATCTTTCTCAGGTTTTCAGAGAGAATTGCATGTAAAACACGTGCTGGCTTCATGCTTAAATAAGTTCCATGTGAATGACACCTGTTTCTTCACATAATGAATGACCTTACTGATTGGACTCCACACTGCTATTATTTTGAACATGCCCCTTTCACTTAATTATTTAATTACACAGACTCAGGTGCATTCATATCATGAATGTTGGGTCTGTTGGTCTCTCTGACTCTACTACACCTACTGGTAAATTATTTGCCATGTAATAATACGATTTCTACCAAAAAGATCGTGGCTCGGCTCGAACTGACAGTCTTGGTCGTTAACAAAAAACAAATATATACCCATTTCAATTATTTATTTTTACCAGTGAAACCAATATAACATCTCCACATTCACAAATATACATTTCTGACATTCAAAAACAAAACAAAAACAAATCAGCGACCAATATAGCCACCTTTCTTTGCAAGGACACTCAAAAGCCTGCCATCCATGGATTCTGTCAGTGTTTTGATCTGTTCACCATCAACATTGCGTGCAGCAGCAACCACAGCCTCCCAGACACTGTTCAGAGAGGTGTACTGTTTTCCCTCCTTGTAAATCTCACATTTGATGATGGACCACAGGTTCTCAATGGGGTTCAGATCAGGTGAACAAGGAGGCCATGTCATTAGTTTTTCTTCTTTTATACCCTTTCTTGCCAGCCACGCTGTGGAGTACTTGGACGCGTGTGATGGAGCATTGTCCTGCATGAAAATCATGTTTTTCTTGAAGGATGCAGACTTCTTCCTGTACCACTGCTTGAAGAAGGTGTCTTCCAGAAACTGGCAGTAGGACTGGGAGTTGAGCTTGACTCCATCCTCAACCCGAAAAGGCCCCACAAGCTCATCTTTGATGATACCAGCCCAAACCAGTACTCCACCTCCACCTTGCTGGCGTCTGAGTCGGACTGGAGCTCTCTGCCCTTTACCAATCCAGCCACGGGCCCATCCATCTGGCCCATCAAGACTCACTCTCATTTCATCAGTCCATAAAACCTTAGAAAAACCAGTCTTGAGATATTTCTTGGCCCAGTCTTGACGTTTCAGCTTGTGTGTCTTGTTCAGTGGTGGTCGTCTTTCAGCCTTTCTTACCTTGGCCATGTCTCTGAGTATTGCACACCTTGTGCTTTTGGGCACTCCAGTGATGTTGCAGCTCTGAAATATGGCCAAACTGGTGGCAAGTGGCATCTTGGCAGCTGCACGCTTGACTTTTCTCAGTTCATGGGCAGTTATTTTGCGCCTTGGTTTTTCCACATGCTTCTTGCGACCCTGTTGACTATTTTGAATGAAACGCTTGATTGTTCGATGATCACGCTTCAGAAGCTTTGCAATTTTGAGACTGCTGCATCCCTCTGCAAGATATCTCACTATTTTTGACTTTTCTGAGCCTGTCAAGTCCTTCTTTTGACCCATTTTGCCTAATAATTATGCACACCTGGTATAGGATGTTGATGTCATTAGACCACACCCCTTCTCATTACAGAGATGCACATCACCTAATATGCTTAAAGCTATTATATCTCCAAAGGGTGGGCCGGCATCATAGTAAACCCTATGGATTAAGAATGGGTTGTCAAGTTCATATGCATGTGACAGCAGACAAATATATAATAGCAATATAGTGTACGGATCCGGCTTTTAGGAAAACTCCCCGTTTACATGAACAAATTGGAATCTATCAGATAGCTATGAATCTATGTTGTGTTCTAATCTCTGTGGTCACATATTGGGGTCATTGGTATTGAATGCTGCGCTGAGGTCTAACAGAACAAGCACAGAGATGTGTCCCCTGTCAGAGGTCAGATGAAGATCATTTGTAGCTTAAAATTGTTGGGAAGACTAGTCAGATTGTGTAGACACTCCAGAATATGCATTAATAAAGTCATCACGAAACTAGCTACATGACAGTAAGAAAGGCAGAGTTGGTCATAAGCCAAAAATGCACTTTATGTTTCGTACTATTTAGGAGATGCTGGTATGCTGAGAAATATGGCAAACATTGTGCCTGATTTGTGTCAGCATTTATGCAAGTGTCGTCTGATCATGCTCAGTGAAACATGGAACACATTTGGGGATACTGAAGCACAATGTTGCCCTGAGCTGCAGGCATAAAAGCTGCAAGTGTTAAAGTTAATGAAGGAAAATTTAAAGCTCCTGGTCCCTGGCTCACCTCTGCACAGCTGTCTAATCACAGGATGTAATAGCTCCTTTCCTGAGGACTGAAGTATCGAGCTCCATATTTCCTGTCCTTACACATTTGAAGTGCACCACAGTCAGTGTATGAGCAGACAAATCAAAAGACAGTCTGATTTAATCAGTTAACTGGCTGTTAGCGATGAAAAGAAGTGTGTATGTCACCTAATCTTTGTCATAATAGGTGCTCGAGCAAAAAATACTAAACAGAGCTTCTGTGAAAAAGACACGGACACCAGTTTTATCTCTCTAATGATATCACTCTTGTCTGAGATGCACCTTTGTGCTTTACTTGAAGTCCATTCACATGGAAGAGAGTTGCACATCCATCTATTCCTCATATCTCATATCCACAACCTTTTCTTGGCTCTACTTTGTCATTTCACACACATGCAGGTGCTTTTGCTCATTCTTCCAATTCTCCCCATTGTTTATCATTTTGTAAACATTTTCCTCCATTTTATTGAAACACAACATTAACAAGTGCACTAAGAGAGGACCACTCCCCCAAAGGTCATGACCTTGACATGATTATCAACCAAAATAAATCAGCTCGAGCTTTTATTGAATGTGATGTTGAATCTTTTTCACATTTTCTTCTGTATATTTTATTCCCCTAAAGGACACTGTGGGAAGACGTTTGCAATCTTGAGGCGGTTTTTAGGCAAAGCTGTGCCGAAAGCCGATTGGCTGCTCATCGTTGATGATGATACTCTCATCAGGTAAGCTGGAAAATATTTTTTCTCTTTATTTAACACACACAAAAATTAATACATTGATATATCACAATACAATGTTATGAATAAAATAAAAAGCTACAGCCAGTCAGCCAGTAACTATAATCATGAAAGTTGTTTATAAAAAGGTTTATAATGTACTTTTTCATTCTAATCTGCATATTTAATATGAAATGCAAAAAAAAAAGAGGTATTGTAGTGAAGTTTGCAAAAAAAGTCCACAATGTTAATCTTGTGTATCCTCCTATCCTGAATATATGGCCACAATGTCTAATGTTTCAATTCAACTGTTTTTAGTATCATTTACACTGTTGTATAAAATCAAACATGTAGCCCTGCACACTGGATTTGAGCGTCACGCCTTAAAATAGGATGCCACAGTTGAAAAAAGTCAGTGTGGGGCATTTCTTGCCTCTTAGGTAATCCACAATCAACTGTAAATACTATTATTGCAAAATGCAAGTAATCAGGAACCACAGCAGCTCAGCCGTAGCAGAAACCACGTAAAGTTACAGTGCAGACTCATCGAACGCTGTGGTCTCCGACACTCAATAACTGCAGGGCTCCAAACATCCTCTGGCATGAGCAAAAAACTGGCCCAGTACTTTTTTCTATTTATAGTGTATATGTATACTAGGGGTGGGGGGAAAAATCGATACTGTGTAGTATCGTGATATTTTGTTTGCTAATAATGTATCGATACAGGGACAGCAGAAATCGATATTTTGTTACAAAAAAGGTTTTTGTGCTCTGACTTCAGAGCATGTTGATCCTTTTTCTGAGCAAGAATCCTGACATTCCTTCACTGTCCAAATGTGTTTAACTTTTTTTTGGCAGCAATAAACATGACAGTTTACTTATTTTAATTTAAGACATGTTTTATTTTAATTAAGTTTAAAACTTTTTTATTTAATGTAAAATTATATTTTGTTTTAATTTACTTTCAAATTCTTCAGTTGCTGAAGGGGCTGCATAGTTTTCATAAATTGCATAGTTCAGAATAGCTATAATTGTACCAGATGGTTGCATTCAGTTAAGTTGGACTAGACTGTAATACAAACCGTTCAGTTTGTCAACAATAAAACTGACTGAAATGAGAGACTGAGTGTGAGACTTTGATATTAGATAAAATGAATATTGATAAAGTTTACCTTTATGTACAGAATCTGAATATCGCAAAATATTTTAAAAATTGCAATAATATCGTATCGTGCGTTAAGTATTGTGATAATATCGTATCGTGGGATGTATGGTGATTCCCACCTCTAATGTATACTGTAGCATAGAAAACATGTCTGTTTGGGTTGCTGCCTTTCAATTGATCCTTATATCATAATGTTGTTACTTGTTGTTACTAAGATTAACTTCCACGATGTCACAATCTGGCTGAAGCAGACTGCGTGGCCTTTGAATAGTGGACCCAAACGCACACACAATGGAACATGGAACGTAATTTGATTTAACAAAAGGCGAGCTGTTTTATAAGGCTGATGAAAAGGTACAGACAAAGGGCAAGGCAAACCGATGCAAAACTAAGCATTAACCAAAACGGGGTAAACTAAAATAGAACATGAAAAACTTTGACATGAACAAACCAGGACATGGATACATGAAACCCGGAAACATGGCTTGAAACAACAGACGACCTGACAATGAATGCATGACAGCAGACTACATAAATACATACGAGGCAGACGAGGAGAAAGGAAACACACGTGGAACACAGCTAATTGGAATGAACATAATGACGCGACAGGGAGAGGGAAACTAAACTCAATGAACATGGGACAGACCTCTTCAAAATAAAACAGGAAACATAACGGGACGCAGACATGGTAATGCGAGCCTGACGACATAGACATAGACGTGAAACACACGACAGACGTAGATGTGGACTTAACGTGACGGACGGACGAGGAACACGGACACTGTAAAAACATACAGAGGGAAAAGGGGACTGGAGATGAGACATGGACATAACTAATATTTTATTGTAGGCATGTAGGTACTATGTATGCTATGCAAACTTTCTGTCTCTTGGTCCACCAACAGTTTACCCCGGTTGAGACAATTGCTGCGTTGCTATGACCCAAAGGAAGCAGTGAGCCTGGGGGAAAGATATGGCTATGGCTTGATCCAGAAGGGATACAGCTACACCACCGGAGGAGGAGGGTGAGGCTTTTGGGTCAGATGATATTTTTGGGTTGTCGGTGTTAATGATTGTTGAGCCAAAACCTTGTGTGAAAATTTGAACATTACTGATTTTTCTTTATTTAACATTAGAGGCAATAGTTGTACCTTAGCTATTACATAGCTACAATCAGATACAAGCAAGGCATGGCATCAAGGCCCATATTAGCTGGAACCAGTAATTTTTTTTTCTGTTACATTGTACTTCTCCGTTGGCTTTGGTCTCAATTTGCATTAAAAGAGCCAGACCATAGTAAAAGGGAGTTAAAGCTGTTAGGCTGTGTGAGGATTTACCAGTGTTGCAATAAAGCAAAAATAAATGTTGCAATACAAACTCTATGCTTCTTACACGGGGTTTGTCCCAAAACCTTTGGCTTTCCTTGCAGTTTTCATGTCAGCTTTGAATTAAATACTGATAATAATATAACCACATTCTTCTGTGCATTATGTAATCCAGTCAAATGTTTTTTGCACATTTGTTCTTGTTGAAAATCTTTAACTGATGACTAAAATAAAAATAGTTTTTGGAGGGGTTAATGTATACATACCTAATATGCCTACATAGTAAGAACATAACAGAGGGAGCGCTACACACTGAACACCGTGTGTGTGTGTGTGTGTGTGTGTGTGTGTGTGTGTTAAGGATGGTGCTCAGCAGGACGGCGGTGTCCAGGCTGCTTTCCAGTAGTTGTGGTTGCTACAGCGATGATGCTCCTGATGACATGGTGTGTGTGTGTGTGTGTGTGTTAAGGATGGTGCTCAGCAGGACGGCGGTGTCCAGGCTGCTTTCCAGTAGTTGTGGTTGCTACAGCGATGATGCTCCTGATGACATGGTGCTGGGCAGGTGCTTCACTACGCTCGGTGTTCCCATTACACACAGTCCACTATTCCACCAGGTAGAGAGCAACGCACACACGCACGTGTTCTTGTCACGGTGAACAGCTCTCTTGATGATGTTGTTTTTATTTTTATGAGAGTTGTAAAAACTTCCTGGGAAACAAGCAATGCATAAATTAATTTGGTCTGTTTAAGCAGGTCAGCTGAACACAGAAAATGTGTGACAGATGTAAAGCATGAAGTTTTAATTAAACAGTAAATATCTGCTTGACTTAAATAGGAATCGTTCTTTTAAGAGCAGCTGCTTATGAACTTAAAATCTATTGTAATGTTTTCATTTACTGGAGCACCAATTTAATATGAGGCTGTTTAGTAAAAATAAATCCAAAGTGCTAAAGTTTAAGACGTGTGGGTAGGGGAATAGAAGAAGAGCCTTTCAAACCATTTCTGTCTTTGTTTTCTTGCTTTTGCAAAGCGACTCACACCTTGATTAAATGCACAGAGACGCCACTTAAATGAGCCCAAATTGCCCCAAGTGTTAATGAAGACATTAACCTTTACTTAGGACCAGATGATGCAGAGTGTGATACTCTCTTCCTGTTTGCCTTGTTTAAATGAAGGTCAATTAGAGAGACCCAGAGAATGCCATGTGGTTCTGCTTTCCTTACAGAGTGCTGAACCTCGCAACCCGAGAGAAACAATCTGTTTGCCACATAGCAAAATAATTGAGACATTAATCATTTTGTCCCAGAAGCTTGCAGCTTTGTAATTAACCTGGTGGGGCTTTTTGAATTTTATTCTTGTGTTTTCTGCCTGTTAATTATAGTTTATCTTATGATTATGCGTTTACTCCTGCTCTTTGAGATAATACAGATATCCTTGTTCTGTGGATAGGCGTGCGGGGCACACGCACAGACAGACAAACCGCTTGTCCTTGATATTTCAGGCCCGACCAGATGACTACTCCGAGGAAATGATCTCTACGCAGCACGCCATCTCCTTCCACAAGCACTGGAATGTAGATCCCGTGGCTGTCTACAGATACTGGCTGCAGGACACGCGACCACGAGATGAACTGTAGAAACTGTGTTTATGCAGTAAGTATGTCGTAGACAAGAATCAGTAACCACTGTTAAGGTTGCTGTAACATCCAGATAATGTGGGGAATTTGCCACATTTGTTTTGACATTGGTGTGTAGACTTTTGAGATTCCAATAAACAGATCTGACGAATCCCACCGCTGCATTTGGCAACAAATGCTCCGTAGCTCAGTACACACACTGGTCCAAGGAGTAAAATAATACTATTTTACCTCAGACACAAAGCTAGTCGCTGCTGTAGGTCATTCAGCTCATTGATATTATTTCTCTGCCTCCACAGTTTCAACTCTGGCAACAAGAGCTCGAAATGTACGAAAGTGGTGGTGATACAGCTTCAACTCCTGGATCAAAGCATGAAATTCTCCCTGCTGCTGCCTTCTTGTAAGACGTGGATTGAACCAAATTCTTAGTCTCTTCCTTTTCTTTAGATAAGGGTCGGCTCATCATTGCTTGATGTTGACTTCTGTTTTTCACTGTACGTTTTTTTTTGTAGGACAAATTTTCAGCAAAAACGCAACGCATTCGACATGCTATATACATTACGCGACACGTTTGAATCTGGACATTTAACCATTGTTTATTTGCAACACACTCTGTGAGTAATGGACTTCAGACTAAAAGTTTGATGAATGCACTTTGTGATGATGGTAAAGTGTGGAGGAATTTGCCCAACATGTGATATTTTGCAGAATTAGGATCCAGAGTCGGACAAAGTAAACAAACAAAATATTAATAGGTCACAAGCAGTGTTGGTCAAGTTACTTAAAAATAGTAATTAGTTGAAAAAAAAACTTCTCCAAGAATGTAATCCTGTTACTTTACTGATTACTTATTTTCAAAAGTAATGAGTTACTTTATTATTTAGTTACTTTAAAAAAAACAAAAGGTAATAAAGCACTAGACCTTTCTGCCCAATTCTATTTATTTCTGCATAATCCATCATATAAAATGTAATCAAATGAAAAAGTCTGTTTTTAAAACTTTTTATTAGTTTTAATCTTTTGACTTTATGCACATTGCATCAGACAAAAATTTAATTATATGCAACAGTCTTTGACTTGAAGAAATTTGTTTAACATTTAAACCTATTTTCTGCATATTCCAGCATATAAAATAAAAATAATGTTTTGTGTTTACACTCGCTTTTTCAGATAGATGCAAGTAAAACAGCAAAAAATGAATAAAATCAAAGATTCCGCAGCACTAAGTCCCGTCACTCTCAACTCTATTGTCACCTCTTTACTCATTACTTTACTTTACTTACTTTACTCGTTAATATGTTACTGCCCATCTCTGGTCACAAGCAAAAGTCCAAAACACACTCGGCATCTGAAAACTCCAGGTAACAAACAGAAGGGTATCAAAAGAGGAAGTTCAACAAAGCCAAAGAATGCCTGACGACTGCAGTCATCAGCTTTTTCTGCTTAAGGACCAAGAAGTCAAACTAATATACTTGGAATAATAAAGCAAAGGGAAAACTGGAATCAAACACAGAACAGCTGAAAACCTGTCCAAAAGGGCAAAATTAAAGACTAGCTGTTGCCTGGATTGTGAAAAATTGTTAACTTTGTGTTGTAAAATTAGATTATTTATTTATTTTGGGGGGGGTTCGGTCTGAAACCTGAAAAAAGACGATTTGAGACCAGTCTCATAAAGTACACTAATTACCATTTCATATGTCATCACTATACAGAAAGATTCTGAAATGCACACTGTGAAGACTATTTATCTGTACAGTAAATTCCACGTGTGCATATTTTTGTCTATTTTCTTTGAATAAATCTGAAAATCTGAGGTTCAGTTGAAGTAAGCAGAACTTTATTTTTGATGTGTGAACGGCAGCACTGTGCGAATGTGGGTCAGTTAAAGAGTTGCCATCAGAGGTGACGAGATGAATTAAAATGTAATGTTTCATCCATTGTGTGGAAATGTTGGTGTGTTAACTGAAAATCTGCCATGTCTTTAAATTAACTTTTGAGGTTTTTTCGTAATGTTGAAATAAATATTCAGGAACATTTAACAAAGCCTTTTTATTTTTTGTTGAGTTACTGACATTAAGAATTGTTGTATTATGTGTGGCGGCGGATCCAGATGTAGACTCGTGAAATAAACAGATCTTTATTTTTGAAATCTAGTAAAAAAAATCCAAACATGAAGACACACGAGAGGAGAAGAACCGAGTACCAACAATACAACACGACAAAGAGCACAACAGAGGGAGGATTTAAAAACACAAGACTAATCGGAGATGCGAAAAAAATGGAAAACACAAGTGAAACTCACAAAAGGAGAGACTATCAAAATAAAACAGTAACTAACATCTAACAGAGAAACACAGACACTGGAGACACAGGAGGGCAGGAAATATGAAACTCAGGGAATTAACATCAGCTGTGATGACAAATTATCAATAAAATAACCAAACCACAGAGGAAAATCATGGAAAACAAAATATAAAACAAAACATATAAAACAACAATAAACAAAATATAAACCAGAATATGAAACTAACCAACAAGAAGGAAAAACAACACATAACAATAAACAGAAATAAAATGTTGAACTCAAACCAGAGTCCAAACCTGGCATTATGATAAGTGCAGAATTGAACAGTTCTTTTTTCTGCTGGTAAGATTTGCTGGAAAACTAGATTTGGTTTTAAGATTCGAAGAAATTTTTCCTCACAAGGTCATATAATGAAACTAAAGGGGTTAATAATACATGAATGAATGAATAAATAATGCAGTCGCCCAAACAAAGCTATTATTCATAGTGTGGACGTGGATTCAGTAGCCTGAGGGGGAAATTCCTTCAAAGCTTGTTGGTAAGGCACTAATAAAATATCCGACTGACACGCTGGCTTTTTGTGACTTTTGTTTTGTGTCGAATTCGCATCTCGTCTGAAATTCTTCTTTCTTTTGTCTGTCTCGCCATATATAAGTATTTGAGTATCACGCTGGGGGCACCGCTCCTGGATGATATTACAGCAAACTTATCATTTTCTCTGCCTGGGGCTGTGTGCCGTTTATTTTTTCCTGGCTCATCACATCCTTGAGGCCAAAATCCCCCGAGAGGCAGCTTGGCGCCATGTCACTGTGACAGTAATTTTTTGGAACAGGGGTATTGAATGGCCACAGTGGGGGCTGTGTATCATGGTAGGCCCTTATATTCAGCATGAATTCTTGCAGAAGTAATGAATTCATCACATTGACATTATTCATCCGGGGAAAATTGGTTGATTTAGACACTGTTTCGGAGTCCTTTGCTCTCCTTGACTCCCAGAAGTTCCATTTCCAGCGTTAATATCCGGATTCGGCTGCGACAATGTCACACATCTCATTTCCTATCATTATGTTTGTCTTTGACTTCTAGGTGTCACGTGGCAAACTTCACAAATGGATCATTGTGTTCCCGTTGCACTTTCACACATGCAGACACTGATGTAGATTTCATAAACCTTTGGGTACGTTCAGTGGTGCAGATGAGACACGGCCTGCTCGGCAGGTCCAGTGCTTCACTATTTTTTTTTTTGGAATTTCCATCAATAAACAGTAAATTACTTTCATTAAGCAAGCACTGATTATCATTGTTTTAAGTGGTAATAAATCAGGTTTGTCCACAATTACTGAATATGTTCTACCACACTGCAAGCACAAACAGATTATTTACCAAGTAACTGAAGCACTGAGGCTGTTACTCCCATGTCAATTTTATGACCCCAGGAAACTGTGTTAGCGTTGACCCTGACCTTTGTCCAAGTTGACCCTTGGAAGAGGTATATGCCCCCCTCCCCTATTAAAATGTTCTAGATCCATCACTGGCATGGAGAGAGCTAGAGCTGTACAACGCACTTTTATTTTTTTAATGCAATGCCCTACGACGTCACAATGACACCATAAAGACACAAATCACACGCTGCATGAATATATCTTAAAATCTCAAGTTTTGTCAGCCAATTCTAGTCCAATCATATGGTTAAAAATAATAAAATAGACAATGTTAATTTCCATTTTGCACACTATTCTGACTTTTTCAGAATTGGCAGCGGGTTTCTTCTTTCCATATAATTTAAGGTTAAATGCAGTGCTTCAGTCTTTCCTGATGTAAAGTTGTATAATGTGGGACAAAACCGATAGGACTGGCTACAGTGTGTTGAACCAAACTGAATAATAATAAAGTTGTGCTTTATCCATAAAGTTTGAATTCAGTTACTTACAGATATCACCAGAAGCTTCCCTGAAGCCATGCCTGCAGCCCAGCCATCTATGACTTTTCACTGTTTTTGAACAATTTTTTGCACTTAGTGTGCCAAGTAAAACTGTTGCTAATATGAGCTGAGGATCCCAACAGACCCAAACAAAAAGAGTAGGTATCAGTCTTACCTGGCATCATAGAGAGAAAAGTAGCAGAGAGGGGGAAAAAAGAAAGCCCTATCAACAATGCTCACGTTTGTGCCAGTAGCTTCTACTTCATTTATTCTCATTAGACCCTCCTGAGGAAAATAAAGCGGTCAGTTAATAAGCAACTTTTTTTTTCAAAAGAAAAAAAGAAAGGAAAAGAAGTAAATACATGTATCAAAAAGTTACCCAAAGTCCAAATGTAGATGAAATTAAAGTGTAAACCTTTGCAAGTTTACCCTTCATAATAACATCTTTCGAGTTAAACAACGGCTCCATCCTACATGCATTTGGACTCGACCGGAAATATACAGAGAGATATTTCTGTCTTTGCAATTTAAGCTAACTCCATCCAGATAAATAACAATACTCATCTACAAACTACAGAGTATGCATAAAAGAAAATCTCTGAAGAGAGAAAGAAAGAAAAGAAAATCTGCCTGCCCCACATCTAAACTTTGCCGAATAACACCAAATAGAATCATCAAAACTATGCAGGTAAATGTCCTGATGGTGGGACAGAGGTGGGTGTTTGCACTGAGAGAACCTCACCACTCATGGATGTGAGTTTAATTTGAGCGTTTGTAAGGGGGACATCTGAACTTCAAAGCACGTCATTTTCTGCATCCTGCATCCTGCTTTTTATTAACCAGTTTAGGCCTTTAATGTAGTGTAGCATAACGCAATGCACACATGCTCCCCTTCTTTTCTGTCATGAGGAAGTCATCATAAATAAAGTGGGGACATCGAGCTGTATGACCATGAAATCTTATATCACTAGATATGATTCTCTATGCTATGATTTTCTTCAACTACACATCTGGAATCCTTCTGCCTACAATTTCTACACTTAAACAAATTGCAGCCCAGAACATTTAAAATCTTATAAGGCATTTTCCCCCCAAATAGCCGATTCCCAGGAATATCATGTGGAATGGCTCGGTCCAGAAAACAAACAGATGGTATTGAGTGAATTTAAGAAAGATCCATGTAAACACAGTTGCTGTTCTGCTGTTTGGTCTACAGGGATCATTTAAGTTGATTAGGTTGGAGCTAATGGTGCACAAGTTTGTCATCATAGTTTTTACAAAACAGTTTCTGCACATCGTCCTATTCAAGGTTGCAAAATGTTTCCATGCAGCTTCTGATTTATTTAGAAGCTGTAACACTGTTATTATGCTCATGCCGTGCTTCTTCTGCCAACAACTGCTTTCAGAAGGCTTAAAAGACTCATTTTTTCTCTGCGCTTGCCTGCCAGACAGTCATCTGTCATCCCTTTCAAAGGCTAATCAAGGCTTGATGACAAACTTTGCTTTTAATGCTGGTGGATTTTGCCATTTTGTGTTTGCTTTAAGATCTGCAGACACTGCGAGCTATTTTACGTTGTTGTGTTACACGTGTTCTTTTGGGGTGGTGTCCTCTCTGAGGAATATTTGCCTTGCTAATGGCAGTTAGCTTTGTCTGTCGTTTGGCTTGTGTATTTTGAGTGTTTTGTGCCAGTGAATTACAAACTAATTCAATATAAACCTCAATTTCATGAAGCTGGAGTGCTGTGTAAAATGTAGATGATAGAAAACATCAAATGTTTAAACTGAGAAAAAGAAACATTTTAAGTTATTTTAAATTTGATAACTGCAATTTGTCTCAAAAAAGTTGGGATGCTGGGAAAAAAAACGAAAAGTAAGTGGCACAAAAAAAGAAACAGCTGCAGAAACGTTTTGTTTGTAATTACATTTATTTGCAAAGGGTCGCCAATCTGCAGAAAACATGTGTCTGCAAATTGTGGAACAGTTTCAAAATAATGTTCCTCCGCTTAACATTGCAAAGATTTTGAATATCTCATTATCTGCAAAAGATAATATCATCAAAAGTTTCAGAGAATCTGCAGAAATCTCTGCCTGCAAGGAACAAGGCCAAAACTCAGTGTTGGATGCCTGTGATGTTCAGGCCCTCAGTTAGTAATGCATTAAAAACATGATTCTGTGATGGAAATCAGTGTGTGGGAAGGCTTCAGGAAGGCTCCCAGAAATCACCCATGCCACATGTGAACATGATCCACAAACGTCCCCTCTTCTCTGGGTCAGAGTTCATTTCAAATGGGCTTAGGCAAAATGGAAAAAGCTGTTCTCTGGTTCGACCATTTGAAATTGGAATTAGAAAAGATGGACAAAGGAGAGGAGAGGGACCATCCAGCTTGTTGTCAGCGCGCAGTTCTAAAACATCTCTGATGGCATGGGGGACTACAGACTGTAGTTAAAAGAGGAGAGGATGCTGCAGAGGCGTAAACTTTTTGGAGATGCTTTTCTTCCATCTTTTTCTCACAGTGGCACATCTTCTCAGTTTAAACATTTTAATGAGATTTATGAGTTTATCGAGTTTTGAAAATCATTGCATTCTGTTTTTACTTTCATTCTACAAAGCGTATCAACTTTTTGGTTATTTTCTTGCAATTTGTTGTCACTGTTTTGTAATTTCCTATTGATGTGCTTCAGAACAGGGCATCCCTGCGCATTGCCTCTTTTCACATGGTTACACTAATGCTACAGTCACTCAAGAGTGGCTGGGAAACACAGCATGACCAAAACGATTTACAGCGAAATATTTACAATCATCTCGCTGTCTTGTTGACTTTGAAAGGGTCGCTTTGAAGACGGGGAACGGGTGTGCAACAACTTGCAGTTAATTGCTGTCTTCAGCGCAACTTTGGTGCTCCAAGACGCCGTGGTAATGCAATAAAACTGAGCCAGTCTCCTGTCAGTCTGCTACTGGTTTATGATTGAATCGGGTCAAGCTGGCAATCGCGTGAAATCTTTTTCCAATAATACAGTGATTAAATGTGATAAATCATCAAAATATCTGTTGCCATCTACCTACATATCTACTTTCACAGTAATCTAGCCACAAACTCACAGATCTGAACAAGTAATTCTAAAATTCTAGTGCCAATAGTGACATTTACAAAATAGTATAGACACTAGTGTGGATTATAATCAGAATACAACCAGCTGATTTGACTCCTCTATTCCACGTTGAGCTGGGCTCACTGTGACAGACTGACTCAGATTGATTACATTTATAAATTAGGCAGCAGTTATTTGTAATAAATACTAAAGACTTTATTAGAAACACTCTTTTTGTCACTTAAGGTCATGCTGATGTTTTTTTCGACCCTCGATGTTAAATCTTCACAGAAAGACTTCGAGCGTATAGCATTGCTGCAACTTTATCAGGCTTTTTTGTTGGAGTGGATTTAATTTTTTCATTTTCTGTCATAATAAACTTTTTCTACAAGATTTTCTACAAGGTTTCGAAACCTGTCTATTAGGATTTGCTCCCATTAAGTCAAAAGAGATTACTGAGGTCAGACAGTGAAGTGAAGTGATGTTCCAGATGTCTCCAGCTGTGGGTTGAGATTGGGCTTTAAGTGGGCCAGTCAAGCTCTTCAACGCTAGGCTATTTTTTCATTGACCTGCATTTGTGCGAAATCCGAAACTCATCATGTGCTTTTGTTGCTTGATGCTTACTGTCAGAATAAATCAGCACGTTTCTTGTTGACATCAGCTTGGCGCTTTACCCTCTCTCAACATCTGTGTCCACACCCTGCTGCTGTGAAGTCGGGATGAGTGGACTGGACATAGTAGTGTTAGTCTTATGTTACCAATGCAAAACAGGAAGGGATTAGACGGACAAGGAAGGCAGGCCAAACATATTTGATATGTACAATTATTCTGACAACTGTAATTTTTGATAGATAGTTTGAATAAGCGGTTTACTGCTATAAATCAACAGTAGGTGCATGTCTTCTTTGCCTTTTTGCAGTTCCTTTATACCATATTCCTAAAACATTGTGTACAATGTGTGATTTCAGTGTCTCCATGTCTGTATTTGGCGTGGGGGTGGATTGGGGGGTTGTCAGGAGTGTTTTCACAGCACAAAAACGTATGTTGCTGTGTAGAGACAGACTGTCATCTGCAACACAAGGTTAAAGAACAAATGTAGTCCATGCCAGGCAACTCATCTGCTGCCTGTTATCATTGGACTCCTAATTTAGTCAGAGACAGCACAGAGACCCAGAACCTGCTGGAGAGATTATATTTTTCGTCTGGGCTAAGAACGCCTCGGGGGCCCCCAGAAGTGAATGGAGCTATGACTTTAACAGTTTTTCAGAATTTTTTTTTCTCAGATAAAACTGCATCAACTGTCGTTCAATCAATTATAAGAAAATTATTTTTAAAAACGTTTCCCGTTTTCATCTGTAATTTCACAATAAAAGTCTCGTAAAAATCTGGTATATTTGTACATTCACAAGTATAATTCTTAAACAAAACAGTTTAATTTCAGTAACATTTACCCAATTCCATATCTTCAAATATGTAATAATTAACAGAAAAAACATGCATAATTGACCATATTTATTTTGACTATATTTACTCTGCCAGTTTGTCTCCTAGCAGTTTGTTTTATATAAGCTAGCAAATAATTTACTAAGTAAGGTTTGGGGCCGGGTGTCTTTACTCCATGAAAGCAGTAAGAGAAGAAAAGATGAGAACAAACGAAGGATATTACATAAATTCAAGGTGTAGAAAGAACAGAAAAAAGTGTGAGACCGAGGGGGAGAAGAGCATAAAGGCGTAAAAGGACAGAGGTGAGAAAACATGTTTGTGTTTATGAAGGATTTAAACTTTAACCAAAAAAAAAAACCACACAAAAAAAACCACATCCACTGCAGTGAATTTGATTGATATTTTAAATTTAAATACTGAGCTCTGGATCATTCACGGCAGTGTCAAATCTCTACACAGGGAAGTTGTTCATTTCCTCCTCTCCATCATTTTTATTCATGAGTCAGTCTAAAAGAATAAGATGAGGAAGTGGTAGTCTTTCAACCAAAAGGTCCAAAGTTAACTTCACTGTGACATGATAGGTCACAACAAACAAAAATATATATTTTTGTATTTTTCCAGATACTAATTGGATGACACTAATCTTTTATGGAAGACATGGATATGAACTGTGACTTATCAGTAGAGATATGAAACTCCAAGTCGTTCATTCTGGCTTGAACTGATCTAGCAGATCTCTCTGAGTATGCAGTCGCACATCCTTCATCCGTGTGAAACACAAACTGTGCAACGCATGTTGTACAAACAACACGAGTTGGCTGAAAAGGGGGCGGATAGTCTTTTATTAACATTCAGAGGCTGAAAATGTAGGATGACACGCTCCAGTGAGTTTCACACCGCGCATATTGAAAGCGCAGCATTGAGATGTCATTTAGCTGCTGCCAAGTGAAACATCGATACAGAGGAATAAAGCTCAGATTGTTTCCACACATACATCAGTCGCTGTAGTCAATATGACTTTACACAGATATGAAAACTGAAGGGAAAATTAGCATAAGAAGTAAACATTCTTCACAGAGTAAATTATAGGTCTGTTAAGGATTAAGATTTTCAGAAGGGGGAGAGAAGATTGCATGGCATTTTGAGATAAGGAGGTACATAGTATGGTGTGTTTTAGCTTCTGTCGTACTGACTGTTCCCAAGTGCAGTGTTGCATGAATTGCCATCATGGGACAGGGTGTTATTCTTCATCAAGAAGCTGGCTTGGATCTGCTCTTATGGAGGCTACCACAGAGACTCATTATCACAGCATCAGAGCAGCATGTCCCACATTCTTCATTTGTGATCCTCACCCTCACACTCTTCTCGTTGTAGACACCAGGATTCTCAGTGAATATTTAGGGGTTTGGGTTTTATTATTTTAGTAGCGTGTCAGTTTTATTTCTGGTGATTTTAGCACTGAGTATTTGATTCCTGTTTCTGCTTTATTGATATTCTAGTGCTGAGTTTCACTTTTATAATCATGTCTTGTGGTTTGTGTCAAGTTTTATTAAAAGCAGCAGCTTTAGTTGTTTTAGCATTGCTCTGTTTCTCCCTCTGTCTTGTATTTTTGTAGCTGCAGAGTTATGAGTGGGTTTTTCCCCCCGTTTTTTAAGATATGTGTGTGCAAATACAGCTGGTCACTGTGTGTTGAGTGCTGGGGATATCGGAGGTGATATCTGCTCTTCCCATCTGAGTTTTTTTTTATTTGTCTTTTTCACCTCTTCATCTTTGTTATTCTCTGTTTTGTGTCTTTGAGTCTTTATGTTGTCCTTCCATGTTGGTATGGTTCAGCAGGTGTGGAATCTCTATCTACTGACTATTCAATTCACCGGAAAATAGAGTCACCATTCCTGGAAGATCTCTGGGCATGGATAGTAGGAGGGCTAGTTTCACCAATACTCTCAAGACATTCCGAAGCATCACTGGGAAATACCAGAAAAATCTATAAAATCTAAACACACCCATCATTGTTAAAATATTGTATATGTAATTAATGTCTTTAGTACATGTTGCTAAGTAGAGCAGATAATTATGAAATGAAATGGAAGAGCATAGAGCACGTACCAGGGAGAAACTACTAAACTAAACTAATAACAGACCTTTATTAAAGCACAAGCATTAATAATTTTCAATACCTATCTGTCAATGAGATCCCTGATAAATCACTATGTCAATAAAATAACAGAAATATTAAATATTAATAGTAACCATCCAAAATTCTAACATATAAAGCATCAAATCCTTTTGCATTTGGGATTATTACCTAATAGTTAATAAAATTAATATCGAAGCATTAAAAATCTGCTTTTTGTCAGTATTTAATTAACAGATTAATCACTGCAGTTTCACAGTGCCAGTCCAATTTATGTATTGTTTTGTTTTAAAATGTTGGCTCATGTGCATGTTTGTAGGAAGTTTGGTATACAGTATGTTTTTAGTTTATCTGGTTTAACGTAAGATAATTTTTTAAAGATAAATAAATCAGATCCAATTGATTTAAAAAAAATTAAAGTATGAAAGAAGTTTTAAATCAAAGCTTTTCTTCAATGGTGAGCAGATTCGAGGTGAAGAGTCCCTTATCCTGCTGCAGTACTGAACAAGTGTGCACCAGGGAACTGAATAAAACCAGAATAACTCCGATCATGAAACGAATATCGTGTCAAGATGTTGCATTCACAAAGGCATTAAAGCTGGAAATTAATGAGAGGTTTCAAAGTGAAAATGTCTGTGCCAATGTGTCCCACAGATTCTCCCGAGCTTTTGACCCGTGACATTTGAAATAGGATACATTAGCAGAATTAATCATCCATGATGCAGTGAGCTGAAGAGAGACCCAAGAGATCCTGATAAAGTGCCAGTCTGCTGCATGGAAGTATCTGTTTTTCTGTTTGCTCCAAGTGGAAGAGCCTAAGTATCTCTAAGTATCTAAGAGGAGAGTTGGGCGTGGGGTCATCAAATGGATTGGTGCTGCAGCTGCAGTGATGCGGATGCTGTACCAGTCTGTTGTAATGAAAAGAGAGCTGAGCCTAAAAGCAAAGCTGTAAATTTGCCAGTTGATTTACTTCCCTACCCTCACCTATGGTCACAAGCTGTGGGTAGTGACCAGAAAAACAAAATTGCTAATACAAGCGGTGGACATGAGCATTCACCAAAGGGTGGCTGGCCTCTCCCTCAGAGACAGGGTGAGGAGTTATAACTCCTCACCCTGTCTCTGGCCTATAGGCCATCTGGAAGGAGCTCAGAGTAGAGCCCCTACTCCTCTATATCAAAAGGAGCCAGTTGAGGTGGTTGGGACATCTGACAAGGAAGACCCAGGACACACTGGAGAGCTTTTATCCCTCAGATGGTGTCCTGCTTACTTGGCTTCTGCAAACTTAGGTGTCATTTACGTCCAAAGATACAAAGCATCAAATTCTTTTGCATTTGTGATGATATTTGGAGTCAATAAAAGGATCAAAAAACTGTTTTTTGAAGACTAATCACTGCGATTTCACAGGGAGCTGTTATGAGTGGATACTGTACATGTTTGTAAGAAGCTTGGTATACAGTATGTTTGTAGTTTTACTCAGTGTGTTTCTGCTTTAATTTTAAGAGTGCCGCGGGGCTGCCCGTGTTCGTGTGCAGTGGCGGTCCTAGCCTGTTTGGCGCCCTGGGCGAACACTCCCTCTGGCTGTCTATCTCTCATGAACACCCAAACACCCAAACGCCCAAATGAATTACACGCTGAGCAGGAGGGATGATGGTGGTTTGTACTGTCAGTCAAGAAGAACAGAATTCAAGTATAACAGATGTTCATTTAGAATATTGGCTACACGCTCTGCATGTGGTAATCATCTATATATTGTCGTGTCACCTGTCTATTTTTCTATCTGTCGCCTCCATCATCACCACATTACAATTTAGCATTCAACTTTTATCCAAAGTATACTTTTGATTCAGTTATCACTTAGCGTGCAGTCATTTCAAGTAAACATTATTTGTGTTATAGTTACATGATGAAAACAATTGGGATCATTTTAACCCCAGTATAAAAGAGCTGAAATTAACACACAACCAGCCACCCAGCGTGTCCCGGGTCTGCCCTGGGGCCTCTCTTACATGCTCAGCTCTCTCTTCACCACAACAAACTGGTACAGTGTCCACATCCCTGCACCAATCCATCTGTAAGTCTCCTGCTGCACTCTCCCGTCCCTTGTGAACAAATCCAGATATATATATATATATCTATACACCTCTTTTTGGGGCAGCAATCCTTCACACCCCAGAGTGGGCATTGCACTCCTTTCTGGTTGAGAACGATAGCTGCAGACTTGGAGTGTCAATCACTTCACATTCAGCTGCAAACTTCTACAGTGCAATTGGGACATCACTGACTGATGCTGCTATCCTGTATATATCTTACTTACTATTGTTTGAATACTTGCGATTGTTTTATTGTACTTTTTATATTTTACATTTATATTTATTATTGAAACTTGCACCAAGGGAATGGCACTCCAATTTCGTTGTACTCTGTACAATGACAATAAAGGCTATTCTATTCTATTCTATTCTATTCTAAAAGAATCACATCATCTTCAAACAGCAGAGATGAGATCACCAAACCCAACACCCTCTTCCCTCCAGCCTTTGGCTGTGCTGCCAAATTCTGTCAAAAAGTATTGTGAACAAAATCAGTGACAAAGAGCAGCGCTGGTGGAGCTCAGTATCCACCAGGAATGTGTGCAACTTATTCCTGGCAATGGGAAACAGGCTCTTACTATGGCTGCACATGGACTGGAAACAACACACACACACACACACACGCACACACCATGCGGTTATAGCATGCAGTTTCCCTCATGCTTTGCTAGGGACAAGCTGGCATCATACCGGAGAAATAAGTAGCTGCCGTTTCCTTCCTGTCTGCCTTCCAGGACCTTTTTCAAATTCATTTTCTTGCTGAGCCTTGAACAGCCACATCAGCAGGTGAAATTTTCCGTCACTCATTGTTGTTCAGATTAGCGCTGTGTAGCACCATCAGTTTTCCTTTTCATGTGTTGCATGACCACAGCATGTATCAGTCTCAGGTAGATATAACAATGTCTTGCATACCCTTACCCCCTATTGAAATTGTATGAGACTTTCAATTAGGCTGATTGGCAAATATTAAGTGAACAAAAAGTTCACATGTTTGAAAATGTAAAGGCGAATTTGCAGATTTTGACTGCGACCCTAAAACACTTGTATTTTTAAAAAGCACTAATGTAGTGACATCGTTAGGTCATAAAAAATTGTAATGATAAAAGAAAATGCTGTGCGATGTAACAAAAAACACACCTCTGGGATCTACATGGACCACAGTCAGTGGCACGAGGAATAAGCATGTGAAACACAGACCCACACCCTTCACATCCTAGCAGCCAAAATCTTGGGTGGGCGAAACCATGATAGTGTTAATATTTGGTTCACGCTCATTTCTGCCTCATCATGATCTAATTGGTGCTGCTCAGGTGGGTCTCTGCACTTGCATCTCTGCCATTATTACAGGAATCAATGCACATGAAATGAGAACCCCAAAGACCAATGCACATTTGTCTTGACAGGATCTCATTTTGTTCCAAAGAAACAGGTTAATTTAACTCAGCTAAGTTGTCTTTCAGCACAGGGACAAAGGGGGGAAGTCAGCAGGGAACCACCAGAAAGGAGAAGACAAGTAAGTACTGCTGCAGCTGAGTATTTTAGCAGAGTTGTTATCAAACTTGAACTGAATCCTTACTCGTGTTTCCTTTATAATCTATAGGCGATTCATAGTGTTTTTCGTTCCATAAAGCATTGTCTGTTGGTGAGTGGGTGGGCAGGAGAGTGTGAATCAGAGAAGCTTAGGTTTGTAATAAATCCTTCCTTTGCAGGCGCCTCAAGTCCAGCCAAGGCACGCACCAGAGGAAAACACCACAAAGAAAAACGGCTTTAGCCACAGGGCCTAATGAACTAATGAGAGGTTGGCATGCTAGCTGGACTGAAGCTGGGAACACCCCATTCCCAGAGAACAAGCCAGGAACCAAAGGATGCCCCCTGATTCACCTGAGAGCAAAGAGATCAGGAGAAAAAGTAAGAGACGGGAGAGAGGAGGCAGAGCGATCAGGCCTGCAGGACCATGACGGTTTCATCTGTTTGTTTGTTTGTTTTTAGTGATTTTTATTTATTAATTTATGTTTTAATTGTTTCAACTACGATGAGCTGGCCCTGCTTCTGTTTTTGTTTAATTGAGTTGTCCACACCCTGGAACAAAGGCTAATTTAGTGCAGAGGACCACATGAAATGAATGGTTTCTAAAAATGCCTGAAGGCTCTTCAGCAGGCTGAATATTAGCAGATGTTTTGAAACCTACTATTTATTCACCACTCCAAACCCCTGCTTAGTACTTTATGACTATTCGGACAAACATTAAAAGTCTGGATTAACAATCACCTGGTTATTCTTTTACCTGTAATTAACAAATAACTGCATGAATTCAATATTTATAAGATGTGCCTTACTTTCTTAACTCTCCAAAACCTTCCTCCAGCTATATACATATTGAAACTTTTAAATTTGTGTCTCTCATCCCCCACTGTCAAACGAGGAAAATGACACACAGACCTCCGTGCTCCAGAAAATAATCTCCAGTTTTGAAGGTTTCAACTATAACACATTAACCTATAACACATTAAAAAGAAACAGAAGCTGTAAATTAAAACCACAGATGTACAACTGAAGTTTACAAAAAAACAGTTAATAGGTTTAATTTAATTTTTCTTGCCTTTAATCATCATTTGTGTCCCATTTGCTGTTAACAGATGCTGCCTTGTTGTATAACTATAATATTAAGTACTCTGGCATTTTTGTTTGCCAGATATAGTTTAGAGGAAATGTACATTGTCTCTGGATTGCATCTTCAGCAATTCTGACATTACTAAAATGCCAAAACCCTAAAAGAAAAAAGCCACTGCTGCTACCTTTGATTGAAAACAGAGACCACGTGCTTCAGCATAACCACGGAAACCATTAAATATTTTCACTAGGGAAGAGTGATGTTAAGCAATGCGAGAGTGAATCAGTGTTGCCAACTTAGCGACTTTGTCGCTATATTTAGCGAGTTTTCAGACCCCTTAACGACTTTTTTTT
>NW_024582470.1:100115-151258 GCF_018398535.1 Haplochromis burtoni
CCCCCCAAGGAAGATGACCACTTTTCTTGGTGGGAGTTCAGTGTCCACATCACGTATGTTCTGGAGATCTAACTTTGACAGGATGGTGACTAAAGTTATAGACACAAGTTGGTCAAAGGTGACTGGCAAGTCTTTTGCAACTAACTCACATTTCGTCAGCTTTATCAGGTCATGAAGGAAAGCACCATGAGGTGCTTTTTCCTCCCACTTGGTCTTTTAGCCAGTATCACATCTGAATTAGTTCCTTTAATAAACACACTTTTAAAGTTGTTAACAAATTCAGCATATGATGCCACATCATTTGGATTAATGACCATCTGTCCCAATTTAGTCAAATCAGTGGCTTTTTACAACTCATGGGCGAACTGGTTCAGGTGAGTGCAGTGCTCTCTTAGAAGGCTCCAGTAGAGCAGATGGAGGAGATGGAGCAGAGGTGTGAGGGGCAGATGCAGATGTAAGGGTTGGGTTTGTGCACACGTGAATTGCATCATTCCACCAAATTCTCCTATGTTTTGGAGCAGGATGTCTCGATTCAAAGTAACGTGATAAAAGACATCTTCTTGTTCATTCAGCTCTTCTCCTAGGGATGTGATTGTGTCCTGAGGTGATGGCTCCATGGTGGTCAGATCGGTCTGTCATAAGACCAACAGAATGATAGACCCACACAGAACACTGTGTAAAAGATTATTCACAAATTATTAGAGACAGAGGAAGTTGCTGTGAATTATAGAGAAGATGGTAGAGATAATGCTGGGGGTATGTGGGCGCACAAACACACACCATCACCAAGAAAGCATGAGGACTTCTGCACAGAAACACAGACTGAAATCTAAAACAGAAACTAATGCAGATAAGAAGTAAGACACTACCAAGTTGAATGGTGGCAATGCCAGGAGCCTCCTCTCTAAACAAACAAAAACACACAGAGAATTAGTTATTATCCAAGCCCACGTTTAAGTTTGTGTGACTCATGTGATGTATTTCTCTGATGTATAGACAGTAGAACAGCACAGAGAGATGCCAGCATAGGGAGAGAGAAAAACACAAAAAAACCTTTTGCGCCATGCGAGAACATCAAGCTCTTGGTTATAATCTTATTAAATGATCTCAGATGAAAGATGACACCAAATTAGTGGTTAAGAAGGGAGGTGATATTTCTAAAGTGAAAATATGCATATCATCATTTTCATTTGCATATGAAAAAAATGTGTAACCGGAGGGCGGAAGGCTGGTTTTACTTCCACAGTGGTTTTGTGCGAAGGAAGAAAATCTTCCTCCAAACGGATTGAGCAGTGGAGCCGCCAAGGGAAAGCACACATTAAAAACTGTATAATTAAAATATAATTTATTATATTTAAATAGTTAAAAATGCAAAATGAATTAAAACAACCTTGGCCAAGGGGTAGCACAATAAAAGTCAATAAAACACAATATTAAAAGTCCAGTGGCCTGCTCCACGACCTAAAAGTCCCAGGGAGCTAAGAAATCCAGCAAGTGGTATAACCAAAGGAACCAGCGCAGTCCTCGCCTCCCTCTCGCACTCACGTCCTGATATGCTGAAGAAGGAGAGGAAGCGGCAGTCACTATTCTTTCCAGACAGGTTTACTTCATAAAAAAGGGATAAGTCAGAGACTTACCCTGGGTGGGCAGAGCTCTCAACTCCGCCCGCCGCTTCTTTAAAACTGGAAATCGGCACAGCCGTCTCGTAGCCTCCGCTGGTGCTGTCTCCGCTCTCCCCGCTGGTACTGTCGCTCTCTGCGCGCTGGTCCTCCTGCTGGTGCTCTCCGCGCTGGTGCCTGCATTAGCCAACTCTAGCCACCTTAGAAGGGAAAACCCGGCGGCGTCTCGCCACCCTATCAATGTTTCTGTTCCGGTTTCCCGAATGGGCAGAGCTCTCAACTCTGCCACCGCTTTCCTGTGGCAAACCAACCGGCACCAGCCCGTCTGGGCTTGTGGCCGCCGCCACCGCCTGATACCGTTCACTCTCCCAGTCCTCACTCCACCATCAGTCTCTTCTCTCTCGTCTCCCATCACTCTTATAGGCCTCCAGGACCTCACAGGTGTGTCGGGTTCATAATCAAGGAGGGGCGGAGACTTTCCAGGACAAGTCACCGATGAATACCATAAAACATGCAATAAAACCCATAAAAATACAACACTATACAATATTAAAGAAAGTAAAACACAACCAAACATGCACAATAAAAATATCTTAGGTAACTTGTCCCTCTCCACCTCCACCCCGTGACAAATGCAAAATGTGAAGTATATGTAGTTCAGTTACGATATGTGATGCGTCTACAACTGACTGATTGTGTAACTGTGGCACAAATACATTTCTCTCTAGTAAAATTACAGAACAAACACCATCTCCTATAACACACAAATACTGTATTCATTGCTTGTATTCATCAGAAATATTAATGTCATAAAAACTAACTTAATTTTTCCATTAAACGTGTAATTTTCAGTGCAGACAGACACGAACAGACTACCGGGCAACAAGACGAACATTATAAAATGATCCAAAAATGAGCAAGAAGTAATTAAATCAAATGAATTACATTTCTGAGCGAAGAAAAATATTAAAAAATAAGTTTTTAAATAGTTTTTAAATGCAGGTAGAAATGAATGAACTGGGTTCATGTGTTTGCTTTACTGATTTACTTGTGCTGTAATATTATTATTATTAGTAGTAGTAGTAGTATTGTTATTATAACATAACTTCAGAGAAACGTGTTTTCACATGAATAGAGCAAAAAAATGTTTCCCATCAATGTGCATCATATGTAGTGGCTTAATTACTAGCAAAACCTCATGATTGATGTTACTCCAGTAAAAAAAAATTATTTGTTTCATATTCTTAAACAAGCAAGTTACTGTGATTATGTTGTTAATAGCTTTTCCAATAATTTAACAGAGGTCTGCAACAATTTGTAGTGTGTGCAGTTCACTCAGTCAAAATTAATTAAATACAAAATGGGAGAAGTTTTTATTTTGCCTTTTTTCAGGCTTTTAAATTTTTTTTGTCTATTAAAATCTTAAATAACTTAAATTTCAAAATTGATTTCCTGAAACAAACTTAAATGCTGAATACTCTTTGTGACTGAATGAACGAGTGGGTTGTAGCGATGAAGGACGAGGAAGAGCGCTCCCTTTTCTGATCTCTCGCGTTCATAGATGTTGATTAACGCAGCGCTTCTCGCAACAGAAAGCAGAAAACCGTCTCCCGTTCCAGCTGTTTACAATCTCCTGCTGAATACATATAAGGCGACAACATAAGCCCTTTCCCCTTTTTTTGCGATGAAGCGCTTCAGCGGGTGTGCATTTGTCATTCCAAGCAAAATCCACTGCAGATGGTGGTGAGGACTGAGTTCTCCTGAAAGTTAGTTTGGTAGATTTTTTTTCTCTGTATGTTGATTCCATATCGATGGCAGGGGTCTTTTATTATGCCTCCATCCTCCTTAGTGCCTCTCAGCGTTTGACTGTGTGAGAAAAAAAGTGTTTTATTGGGAGGTTGTTTAAGAATTTCTCCCAGTTTTGTGCCAAATGCTGAAAGTGATTTCATGACTTGATATGTTGAACTAATGGGGAAAACTGAAAATGTATAAATAACAGCAAAAACAATGGAATTACCAGTAATTTGTGGTGAGCGTTAACAGCGAGCAGCATAACATAACCTGCACTACTTCTTTCTTTCTAAATGATCTACAGTGCTTTCACTGAGTATTGTGCCATGAGCTGCACGTGACTGTTGTTCCAGCTCACGTTACTTCTGCGAGGGTGAAATAACAGCTCCGTCTTGTGAATTTGATGATAAATGAACACGTACCGTCTGAACTATATCAAATTGTGTTTTCTGTGATGCTAGTGATGCCCTCCAAACACCAGAGTTGAGGCCAGAAAAGTACAACGTATGCCACTGGATGATGAGACCAACTGCCTGCTTTCTGTACCAAGACACAGTCTCATCACACAAAAGGAAAAACAAAGCACAGCCACCGAAAAGACAAAACTAAAGGCAAAAACTGGTTATTTGGACCTGAAAAGAGATAAATAAGCACAATGTCTCTCTAGTTTGAGCCAGAATTTTAAAAAAAACTTAATCAAGGAGAGACTCACTGTGAACAAAGTGAAAAGGGCAGACATGAAAAGATCGATTTCACCCTGTCACCCTCGCTGCTGTCCCGCAGCCTCAGTGACTCCAGACCCATCACTCTTACACCTGTGGGAACAAAATGCTTTAAAGGCTGGTGCTTCAACAGATCAAAGACTAACCCCCATCAGTCTGGCGATAAAGCAAGCAGATCCACCAGTGATGCCATCTCCACTGCCCTCCATATTGCTCTTAGTCACCTGGAATGCCTTAGATTTGCTGTAAGACTGCTCTTTGGCAACTATACCTCAACTTTTAATACCATCATCCCTGACATTGTAGTGAATAAGCGGGTCGCTTCTCCCTTTTTCCATATACGGACGTGACTGTACTCCCACCCACCCCACCAATGCAATAATAAAATGTGCATACAGTATGTCCCCATCCCCACCTTTAAATTCCTGGGAACTCATATCTCTGAGGAGCTTTCATGGTCAGCTAACAGAACATCTGTGATGGAGGAAGCTCTTAAGGGTTCGACAGATTAGTTAACTGTAGGAGAGGCTACTGGTGAGCTTCTGCCACTCTATGGTTGGGAGTGTGTAGTTATTTGAGATCACTGTGTGGTACGTCGGCTGTAGTGTAGCCGACAAGCAAACACTGCAAATGGTGTTAAGGTCAGCTTAAAAAAGGACTATAGGATGTCCTTTAACCTCTCTGTATGGGAGTGCTAGCTCTCACCAGAGCAAAAAGAATCTGAGTCCGCCTCATCCTGGCCACCACTCGTTCAGCCATACCGCCCTCAAGAAGGAAGTGCAGAAGCATCAAAAGTAGCCCATATGGAAAAGATATATATAAATCTTATAAAGTTTGTATCTGTCTTGTGTGAAACTTGTATGAAAAGCATATAAGAGTGAAAACAGATATAAGATCCCTTGAAAAATTATATAATGAAACTTGTATGTTTTGGATACTTACTAAAACAATGTATGAAAGTAATGAGAAAGTGGCCACTTTCATGAGTAATCACATATAGGTTTTTACTATTTCTTTTCCATATGGGAGAACAAGTTGATTAAGAAATAGCTTCTCCACATGGGCGGTAAGGACACTAAATACACACTCCTAACACTGATAACACACAGTGTTACTTTATGCTGGAGTCAGCCCAAGGATCTTTTGCACATCTTCAGCTCATTCAAAATGCTGCTGCCCACCTCTTGACTGATACCCGCAGGCACAAACATATAACACCTATCCTGTCCTCTCTTCAATGGTTTCCTGTTCATGACAGAATCTATTTCAAAGTCCTAACGCTGGTTTATAAATGTCTAAATGGTCTTGGTCCTGCATACCTTTCCAAGCCTTATATTCCTTCGCAGGCCCTTAGATCAGCCGACCAGCTGCTTTTGGTTGTCCCGAAATCTAGGCTAAAACATAGAGGAGAACGAGCGTTTTCAATTATGGCTCCCAAACTTTGGAATACGCTGCCTTTCAATATTAGACAGGCATCTTTGTTTCCTGTTTTTAAGTCACTTTTGAAAACACACCTTTTTTCTATAGACTGGTGTGAGTTGATATGTTTATTATGTGTTTATGTGAGTGTCAGTGTTTTTGTTTTACCCCTTTGTTTCTGTACAGCACTTTGGACAAACTTTCTGTTTTTAAATGTGCTATATAAATGAATTGGATTTGGATTTGGACAGTATAACTCTCGGATCCAATAATTTGGTTGTGTGTGATTTAAGCAACATGCCTGTTTACTTGTGTTTGTTACTTTTTGATGTCTGCTTTCATGACTTTTCTGTTACATGTCTGTGTTTCATTGTGTTTTTTTCAGTATTAATGCACCTTCAGATGTAGCATCTTATCTTATTTTGTCTTATAACCTGGTCAGCAGGTGAGGCTAAAGCAGTAATGCACCTCCTCTGTGAATTTAGCTGTGGGGAGCATTTATCAAATTCAGTTCTGTAATACATTTTATATACGTTTTTATATATTTTATAAATTTTATATATTTAACACGAGAGGCATTTGAACAGGTATCGAGGTATCGAGTTAAAACTAAGTGGGGGAAAGCTGCATGATGGGGTGGGGTTAATTTGCAGCCGTAAACAAGGCAAAGGTGGCAAGAGGTGGATGAATATGTTATTTTCTGGGGAGGCTCTTAACCTACATTCCAATAAAGCCAACCCACTGAGAGAGAGAGAGAGATCCACTGAGCTCCTGGAAGTCCACAGTGTTATCGGGATGTATTTAAGCACCATCTCAGTTTAACTTTGCACGGTACATGCTTAACTCGATAGTAATCCTACATTTTGAGGGGGTTTTTTTCTTCTAAATTCCACATGTCGGACATGCTCTGAGACACTGGTCGGACTCGGACTTCACTCCTGTAGGCCTATTTTATTTGGCGACCTGCAGGTTATTTTATTTGGTCTGAGCATCGCCGCCGGAGCGCAGCGGGAGGAGGACAGTCTCACAGCCTCAGGATGAATGTACCTGCCGTCATGTTGCTCATCCACTTGACCCACATTCATTTGAAAGGTAAAGACACTTTAATGCATTCAATAGGTTATTTCAATTATTCTTCGTACTCTAAACAGATTCAATTTTGTTTATTTTTTGTTCATGTGCCAGCATGTTTGATGGACACGAATATCGAGAAACACGAAGGGGCAAAAATATCTGCGCAGCATTATTTACACTGTTAACTGCAGGATTGAAACCATGCGCTCCCCTTTCAAAGAGTCTCGTCTGTCCTGCAGTGATCTGAGACGGACTGAGGTGTTATTCCTGCCGCAGAGGGTGGAAAAGTCTCAAACACACTGCGAGTGCTCATTTCAGCGTGAGCAGAATGATCTGAGAGAAACAAAACGAACACAGACCCTAAAATTCAGGATGCGATACGGACGCTCTGATAGGCTTGAATTTGCATTGCCGAGAATTTGTGTAAGCGCTAAATTGCTCAACGGAACGAAACTGTATCAACCATTATGACGAATTAAAGTATGAATGATATTATTTTACGTTTTTCTGATTTTTTTCATCCACTGCAACATGAATGAACATTTCTTCCACAACTTGCCACCCTGAGACTCATCTCATCTCCCACAGCATTAGAAAGGTTGATGTTGTCTATAAGCGCCTAATTAACTGTTAAGAAAATCACCACTTCCTAATATGAAGATCAATAAATTATATGTGTTTAATACTGTAGGCTTTGTTTTTTTTAAAAAACAAAAGGGGGACATTAATAATGAGCAGTGCTAACATCATGACGGAGGCATGTGTGAGTCAGGCGGCAAACAAGAGACCACACAACATTCACACTTCAGGAAATTATCAGCTGCATCACTTACAAGAGTTTATTTAATACATGTTTACAGAACGGACCCCATTTTTTACATTTTAATTCAGTGTCCAGGACGCTCTTGAGTTTACTGATTTAATCTATGACTCATGGATCAACAAGCAGCTGACAGCACAGGTTGCGCCAGTCCTTCCCTCTTTCTGGTCAGGCATATTTTCTGTGTTCAGCTCACCTGCACTACAGATGTTTCCAGTTGTGCAGCCAGGGAGGTTCAACTGCAGAAAATACAGTGAAGCAAGAGCAATAATTCAGCCAGTAGTGAAACCCATTACAGTTTTTACAATTCAGTGTTTTGGGCTAATTTAGGTTTTGAAGTTACAGTGATGTGAATCAGAGGCTCCTCAGCTTATCCCAAAATCATGCTTATTTTTAAAATTTGGAGAAATAAATCTGCAAATTGAAGAAGTTTTGATTTTATTAATATATTTAATATATTTACAGATATGCATAAAATCATCATTTGAGTATGTATTGGCGTTGATCACCTGATATTTGACCCGTTGGTGACTGAATAGAAACACTCGAGGTGAACAGGCAGCACAGAGGCAGACATGATGTCACTTTGTGTTCTTTCTCCACTGCGCTCTTTATCTGTGAATGTTCCCTCTGCTTCAGACAAAGGTGTGAAATTAAGTCTATCTTTATGGTTACTGGAAGACTCTCAAGACACCAGTATACTGTTTTCTTCCATGACTGCCTGAGTTCTCTCAAATGTGGTCATATTTCAAGTAAAGCAGGCTGTATCTCTCTTTCTATGTTCATCATACACAAAAACAGAACAGATTGTTGATCCTTTGATGGAAGTGGCCTGTAATTCATCCAACAAACAACTCAGTCACTAACAATTTGAACATGAATTAAAACATGATGCATGCAGTGCGGGATTATACTAAACTCCACAAATTTTGCACGAGTAAGTTCTGGCTTTAAAATCAAAGAGTGAGATCACAAACTTAAAAGAATCGTGCTGTGAAAATAACATTTCCATCATCCTGATTTCATCTTTTTTTATATTTCTTGCACTTGGGTTTTTCAGATTATCAAACAAATTTTAATATTGGACAAAAACATGCAGTGCAAATACGAAATGCAGTGTTCAAATGCTGATTTTATTTATTAAGGGGGAAAAGTCGACCTGACCGTGTGTGAAAAAGTCATTACAAGGCATTACGTAAAAAGAATATGATACCAACAATCAAACATGCTGGTGGTATACCACTATAGTGTGACGGTCTGGGGTTGCTTTGCTGCTGGAAGACTTGTTGTAATTGATGGAACCACGAATTTGTCTCTCCAGCAGAAAACCCTGAACAAGAGTGTCCAGAAGCTCGAGAGCACTTGGGTTTTACAGCTGTTTCACGGAGTTGTTCTGACCCTTGAGCCATATTTTGTGCCCATGAGAGGGTTTTCTTTCACAGTCATAGACATAACAGCAGCAACAGTTTATACCAGGGGTGTCGAATGTACAGCCCGTGGGCAGGATGTGGTGTCCAATACAATTATATCCACCCCACTAGATAATTTTATGTGTCAGTTATTATTGGCCCATTAGTAAGTGGGAGACTAACTTTAAACCCTGCTGAAAATCCTTGCAGGCAGGGATGGGACTGGCACACCATTCAGCCAATCAATCGGCCATTGTGTGAAGGAAGGAACGGGGCAGACGTTCCAAGGCAGCAAGTGTAGTGCTGCAGGTCAAGTACACAGAGAGATGGCAGAACTGCCAAAACCTTTTTTATCTGTAATGTCCTTACTCGTATTGGTAAATAGACTAGTGGACAGGACAAAGGGGTTATATATGAAATATAATGTTTGCAAGTATCTTAAGGACCTCATCATTTTACCTACATTATAACCAATTAAAATATCTTTGTAGAACTATTGCTATATTGTTGCAATTTCTGCCGCCCACTTGGCCAGACCCTTTAAGTGGATAAATAAAGGATATATGAAAAGTGCCAAAAACTACATGCTGACAGGAATGTTTGTAGCTCAAGATGAATTATATGAATTATACTGTTCACGAGGGACCATAATTTCACATGTTATGGACCAACGAGTGATTTATAGCTTTTATAGTGATTTTTGGCGGACAATCAATTTTTGGCAAAACACTGGATTCAAATGCAAGCGCGTCGGGAAAAAGTGAAGCAAACTGAGCAGTGTCTGGCTGAATTTCAATGCAAAGCTGAGTGCAGAATTTATAGAATTAGGGGCTGGCTACAGTGATACCTGTTTTTATTTTCAGCTATTTTCCAGTGTGGAGGACAAAAGGTTTCAAACTTCTCCAATCCTGTTTTATGACTACTGTTAAAAAAATAAACAAAAATAAAAATAGAAAACTGGACAGTCTGAGCAATGAGCTGCCAGAACTTATTCTGTAATTTTGCAGATTTATTTCTTACAGTTTAAGTCCAAAGAGTCATGCTGACAGATTTCTGTTTTTGTAACAGCAGCTTTTTCTTTAACATGTAGAAAAACAAATAAATATGTGACTTCTTTACACAGGAAGCAGAGTTTCACCAGTTTGCCCACTTATGTTTAAAGCAGGCTGTATGTGGCCCGTGATATAAAACGACTGACACCTCTGGTTTCGAAGTACTGAAACAGGCATTCACGAAAAGAAGATGTCACAGCCACATTT
Organism: Haplochromis burtoni; assembly: GCF_018398535.1. Lineage (NCBI taxonomy): Eukaryota > Metazoa > Chordata > Actinopteri > Cichliformes > Cichlidae > Haplochromis > Haplochromis burtoni. The sequence continues at coordinate 110,229 of NW_024582470.1, forward strand.
CACTTTCTCTTTTATTAGTTGCTGCTTTTAGCTTCAGTCTCACAGTCCTGGCAGCCTGCAGGACCTTCGGTCACTAGGGAAAAGTGAGTATTCCTCGACTGGCGTCAAAGAGGGTTCCACGCTACAAACTTCCCTAAGACTGCTTTGGTTGGTGTCAGATTGCTAGGGCTGCCTGTAGTTTGCACTGAAGATGGCAATTTGCCTCCAAACACCCACTGACTAAACACCAGCAAGCAGTAGTAAATCTTAAAAAGCCTGAAACTTTCCGTAAGCCTGTCACACCTTTATTTTAACTATATCGTTTATTTATTGTATATTAGACAATTTTTTTCTTTTTTCTATTATTTTTTTTATTATTTTCAACTGAATAGAGAATTATCTATTTTCCTTAGCAACCAGTGGTTACTAGGGCGTTACTGGTCTCTATGACCGGGGCTTTAGAAATTGATTTCACAGCAACTGCCAGGAACCTGAAAAACCACATAAAAGTGGTCAGGGAATTTTTGTTGTTTCTACATGAGTGGTGTCAATCATAAGGTTCAGGGGCCTGAATTGACCCTCAAAGACTCAAATCTGGCCCATTTGGAAAATTGGATCAATGTGAGCTGTATGTGGCCCTCAATTTAAGATGAGTTCAGCATCCCTGTTCTACATATTACATAAAGCATGGAAAAAACTTTAAGTGCATTGTTTTTCTTAATATTTATGTTGAAAGTAAATCGTTGCATTGTTTAAATTGCATGTTTTCTATCGCAAATTTTTACAGTACTGGTAATCACTATTATTAAAACTCTGTGGATCAGGGCCCACATTTTCTGACATGACACAAAGAAAACGGGGATTCGGTTTAACATACCAACACTATGAGCCTTAAGGAAAATTCCCTATTTGGAGAGCTCACTCATTAAGTCAGGTAACTTTACTTACACTGTAAGTGTACATAGCAACAAGATCACATAAACAAAGATAAAAAAAAAAAACATGACAGTAACCATTTAAATGAAATAACAAAATCAAATTGTATAAACGCCCTGGGTTAAATTTATAAAAGGGCTTAAATAAAAAAAAATCAATTAGAAAATTAAATGCACAAATAAAATCTAATGTAATGGAAACATGGTTTGACAAAACCACGAAGCATCTCAGGCTTGACTTGTGTTTGCGTTTGATTTAAAATTGCGAATCACTGGACCGGTTCTTATGTGGGAAGACAGATTATTCCAGAGCCCAGAAGCAACAGCAGAGAAAGCTCGCCTCGGCACGTTTTTTAGGAGAGAGGAGACCACTGAGAGAAGTTTTCGGGAGGATGACCTCAATGAACTGAAGGGAAATTGGGGAATTAAAATTTCCATAACATATTGTGGATCTGATCGGCAGAGGGCTTTAAAAACTGTGAAGTCTTTTCTTTATACCCTGGTCAGTCACATTCACTTGCATTCCATTGAATGTGTTTTTGTTTTTTATGCTTAATGTGCAAAAAAACAACAATAAAAGCTGGTGGATCTAGCTAATCATTACACATTAATAATAAATGATTAATAAACCACGTGTGCACTGGCCCTGTTCTCTGGCACAGTGGGTTTGAAGGAAAACCTTGACTCGTTGTTTACATCTGTATTCTGATGAGAGCGAGGACATTCAAAGTGAATGTCAGCATTTTTTCCTCACTGTGTCATGTTGTGAAGTGACGAGTTTGGACCCAAAATGCAGACTCACAAGTAAATACAAAAATTCAACAAAATATAAAAGGTAGGGATGGACCAACCTGATATTACGTATCAGTCAATGTAATCCGATCCATTAAATATCACAAAAATATTTCACAAAACTTTCGACATGGCGTAGCCCAACTCGTGACCTTAGCACGTCTGAGCGGTATGCGTCACGTGATAGAGCAGCTGTGGCGCGCGAGACATGTCGGCGGTCTGGTTGAGCATTTGTATTTTTAATCAAAAACTGTTTTTTTTAAATATCTTGCTGCATTTTGTATAAGTTCATACTCAAGTTTAAAACAACAAAACACTAAAGCTATTCTGTTATACCTGTATGCAAAAAAATACACTGCACAAAGTTCAGCAATACTGATCAATCTAATAAACCTACACCATCCTCCCTATTCTGGTATTTTAAAGAGTACTTGGGGGAAATATTAAACAACCTAACAAATCAACTTCCAGCAAAAAAACATAGGGAACTACCCACCACCCTCTGCAAGTGTAAAACAAATGCACAGAAATCAATAATTTTTCTACAGTAATTAAATAGATTCAACATCTTTCTTCAACAGAATTGCAGACTGCACAGATGGTACCTTCCCAAAGGAAAAAGTACTATAGCTTACTAGGGTATATTAGACTTAACAGTTACTATATACAGTAATGGACTTCTATACATTTTACATCAGATTAAAACTTTGGGTGTAAGATTCAGATAATTATTTATTAAAAGCTAGACATTTTAAATGAGAATAAGAAAGAAAAGTATGTCTTTGTGCCCCCTTTTCCCTGTTAATGCCCTATCGGCCCCCCTGGCTAAACTTTGCTAGATCCGCCCCTGCACAGTTACCAGCCGTCAGCTACGTGTAGAAAGTAATATTAAATAAATTCTAACAACAGCTTATCAAGCTTAAATGTGCTGCTGTTGTTCAGCCGCTGGTTTCCTCTTTCTGGTGCGAAGTGGGCGATGAACAAACAAGAGAGACGGACTCGCAACAGAAAAGCCGATCAACTGATCATTGATCGGTTTCATGATTTCAAGTAGCAACAGGAGAGGGAGAGAAGAAGAGGCAGTCGCTCTATATATCGGTTGTTAAGCTTAACGTGGGAATGCTTTACAAACACATATTTCTGCTAAGTACTCTTTAAAATACCAGAATAGGGAGGATGGAGTAGGTTTATTAGATTGATCGGTATTGCTGAACTATGAAATATTTTGGGTGCAGTGTATTTTTTGCATACAGGTATAACAGAATAGCTTTAATGTTTTATTTTTTAAAACTTGAGTATGAACGTATACAAAATGTAGCAAGATATTAAAAAAAACAGTTGTATTGATTATAAAACACACTATATCGGATTCATATCTGTATCAGCAGATATCCAAATTTATGATATCGGTATCGGACGTAAAAAAGTGGTATTGTGCCATCTCTAATAAAAGGCAACAAACTCTGGAAAACTAGAAACACTAGGAGGGGATGGTGACTAATGCTCTGTCAAGGGACAAAGAGAGACTCAGAAAGTAAATGTAGAGGCAGGTGATTAGAGGAAGAGGAGACACATGGGCACACAGCTAAACTACACTTAATGTCACAAAACAGAACACGATGAACACAGGACAACAGACAGAAACTGAAACTGAGGCACACAAACTTCACAAAAGGGAAAATAAACATGGATTCACCACTGACTAAACATGGTACGTGGAACACAGGGGAGGCATGATAACGGATACACAAAGACTACAAAAAAATAAGAAGACCACAACAAGAACACAAATATTAAACAGAGGAATTACAACTATAGTAAGAAGCAAAGCCTCAGAATATTAAATAACCCAAAATCAAGAGCCCAAACACATAAACGCTGGCTCCAGAGCCATGACACACTGTGAGTGCTAATTTGTAGCTGGTTAACAGATTTACTATACATACAAAACACCCACAGTTTGAGACTGTGAGCAGAGACAAACCCAACCTCAGGGGTCATGACTTAGAGAACTACTAGTGCTGGGCTCAAGCCTAGAAAAATGGGAGAGTTGCTTCAGGAGGGGCATCCGGTGTAAACTCAGTGCCAATTCAAACATGCAGATACATGTGCTGTGGAGACCCCTGGAGAAATAAGGGATCAGCAAAAAAATATATAATTTCATAACTTGTAAGCAGTGTTGGTCAAGTTACTTGAAAAAAGTAATCAGTAACTAATTACTGATTACTTCCCCCAAAAAGTAATCCCGTTACTTTACTGATTACTTGTTTTCAAAAGTAATTAATTACTTAGTTACTTAGTTACTTTTTAAAAACACGATTTACAACCTGAAGAGGTGATAAAGCGATAGATCTTTCAGCCCAATTCTACTTTTTCTGCATAATCCATCATACAAAATGTAATCAAATGGAAAAGTCTCTTTTTAAAACTTGTTTTATTAGTTTTAATCTTTTAACTTAATGCATCAAGTAAAAATTAAACTATATGCAACATTCTCTGACTTATTAGATTAGTTTAACATTTAAACCTATTTTCTACACATTCCAGCACATAAAATAAAATATTTTTTGTGTTTACACTCACTCTTTCAAATAGATGCAAGTAAAACACAGCAGAAAGTAAATAAAGTCAAAGACTCAGCGGTCCTGTTGCTCTATTTTCACCTGTAAAGCGGGACTGTGGTAGGCGGAGGTTTACCCTGGTGCAGGTGTGCCGCGGTCAATGGAAGAATCCGTGAGTTTCTCTGTGAATTTCCCATTACGTGGTTGCGCACTCGGCGCTTGCTCGGAAGTTTAGGGTTTTTTTCGCTGTAAAAAGAAGTTTTCTTCCCAAGCACAACAGACGCTAATGTTTTTATGGAATCAAACTCAAAGTAAGGTCAGTACTTCCACGCTTTAAACACTGCACCCTCATACTCTCTCCCGCACTGACATATTATCCATTCTTGAGCAGTTGTCACTTGCTTACATCATTGTCATGAGACACTCACAAAAAAATCATGGTTTTAGTAACGAAGTAACGCTTATTACCTTTTTTGCAATAGTAATAAGTGAATATGACAAGAACAATAAAAGTTTTTAGATAATTGATAGGGAGTTTCTGAGGAAAGAAAGATGGGTCACAAATGTGCCTGTTTTCTTGCTGAAACTTTGAGAACTGCTTTGATTAACAAAAAAAAGTATTTTGAAATATTCACGTGTCTGTTTTTACACAGAGTTCTGCTAAACAGCTTTCACTGATATTCCTTTAGCATTTAGTATAACGTGTGTACATACCGGAGCATTGAACAGCTTAAGGACCCAAATGTGTTTCTCAGGACTGTGTTTTACATCCAAAAAAGGCAATAAAATCATGTATTTTAAGGTTGAAATGCTGCACATGTTTTATGAGGTAATAATGTTACGTTAGGAAATTACATTAGGAGACAAGAACACTCTGGGTTTTGGGACTTTAACGGTTTATCTCTGCACTCTGATTCCTGTTTATCATGAACAAGATGAGACTTTGGCCTGTTTGAATAATCCCGGTAATTGTTTCAAGCCCACAGAACATCAGGTTCATTGTTCATTAGATAAAAACTATTTTGCATGTTTCTGCAGATTGATTCATTTCTGCCCTGCTGTTAATATTGGTTAAGCATTTTAACAGTGTGAGTTTCCGACCTTAATATTTTTCTTCAGTATCATGATCAAGCAAACAGAATGAGGCTCTAGTGAGCAGCTGCCATGATTAAACAATGGTAATAACAGATGATAAGTAATGATAAATGGTAAATTAAGCCCCAGCAGTGCTGTTTTGCTTTATTTTCCCTATCCCTGTTCCTCTTAATCAAAGCAGGTAACACTTGATCTATTTTGTGTAGAAGAAGAGACAAAGTGACAAATGCAGAAAAAGCTGATATCTGTCACTGGGATAGCCCAGAGAGATTTCTGTGTTTGCTGAACCAGCTAACGCTAAGAAAGCCTGTGGGTTTGTCACTCTTGGTTTCCAGTATACCTCTTTGGTATGAAAAAAAAATTAATACAAAACTGCTGAAGCTCAAACTGAGCAGCAGAATGTGGGAATAAAGGTGATTTGAGGGACTTTGAATGTGGCACAGTTGTTCGTGTTGGTCTCAGAATTTTCCCACACAACCATCTTTAGGGTTTACGGAGGATGTTCCAAAAAAGAGGAATAAAAAAATCCTGTGAGCGGCAGTGCTCTAGGGTCTTGTAAATGTCAGAGGTCAGAGGAGAATGGCTAGACTGCTGTGAGCTGATAGGAAAGCAAATGTAATACAGAGTGGTTTTTGAAAAAAGAAAACAGGGACCACACAGCTAAGAACAGAAAATTAGGCTCTAATTTGCACAGACTCACCGAGACTCAAAAACCCCAACCCCCTGGTCGCCCCGTGGCTCAGGGGGTTGGGATTTTTGAGTCTCGCATCTGTAACCGGAAGGTCGCCGGTTCGATCCCCGGGCTCTCTGTCCTGGTCGTTGTGTCCTTGGGCAAGACACTTTACCCTACCGCTTACTGGTGTTGGCCAGAGGGGCCGATCGCTTCTGTCAGTCTGCCCCAGGGCAGCTGTGGCTACAGCTGTAGCTTGCCTCCATCAGTGTGTGAATGTGAGAGTGAATGAATAGCGGCATTGTAAAGCGCTTTGGGTGCCTTGAAAAGCGGTATATAAATCCAATCCATTATTATTATTATAGGCTGATAGGTCTCAGTTTCTGCTGAAACATTCAAATGTACGGTCAGAATTCATGCTCCAGGCTGCTGCTGATGGTATAATAGTTTGATGGTTATTTTCTTGGCACGCTTTGGCCCCATCAGTGCCAACTGAACGTTGTTTAAACTCAACAGCTCCTGAGTGTTGTTGCTGTCCCTTCATGTGTATCCATCAGCTGATGGCAGCAGGATAACGCACCATGTCAAATCATCTCAAACGGGTTTCTTGAACATGGCGATGAGTTCACTGTACCCAAATGACCTCCACAGCCCCCCAGATCTCAGCTCAACAGAGCATCAAGAATGTGCAGCCAAAAATCTGCAGCTAATAACCTGGTCTGAAAGAAATACTTCAAGACAGAAGATGGAAAAAAGCACTAAAAAGCCAATGTATATTTAGGTTTGATTACTGGTAAATCTAGTGGACGGGGAAAAAAACATGTAAAAGACGGAACATTTTGTGATTTTTTTTTTATGTCAGGAAAAGGTCTGCATTCAGTAATTCATGTTTCTTTACAACTGGCAAAAAATAAATAAAAATAATGAGGAATTTCTTTCTGGTTTGTTTTAAAGTACGTCATGCTAACTAAAGAGTCATGTGTCTGACTCACTGTAAAAGACCTTAAAATAAATGAATTCTCTGATCAGACACGATGGTTTACAAGTCGTTATGTGTGGGACACAGATGCAAAAGAAAAAAAGCAGTCTAGTCACAGATTTAATGATACCTTTGATGGATTTATTAGGGGTGTTTTTGAAATAGTTTTTAAAAATACACAGAAAACCCTCAGATTGATGAATTCTTTATGAATTTCATGATTAAATTTGGTCTGCACCTGACGTTTTTGTTGCCTAGAGCTGCACGAGTTGATCTCTCCTAACTCACAGGTATCAGTGCAATATTATCAGCCCATTTTCATTTCTTTTAAATATGTTTTTGCATTATTTTCATTTTTGTTGCGTATTTTAATTCTTATCTGGATAAATTTGCACCTTCTTCTTATATTTTCCTCTCCCTTTCTCAGCTCTGGAGACCAGCTGGGTGGAAGAAGGGGTTAGATGCCCTCTTGGCCAATTCCCATGTGGAAACACGAGTGAGTGCCTCCCTCAAGTTTTGCAGTGTAATGGACACAAAGACTGCCCCAATGGAGCTGATGAGAGACAGTGTGGTAAGTGTGAGCCAGTGTAACAGTGGTTATAAATGACCAAAAGCAGTATTTACTTTTAAGGGAATAGTATGTTGTTTATATTGACTTTATTATATTTTCTTATTTTTTAATATAAGTTAGAATTTTTAAATAAACTTTAGATGTTTGTAGCTCGCATTTTATGAAACGCTGAACTAATGAAATGAAGATTTGGCCTTATTTAACCTTACATGAGTCGAAAATTCACATTTTAACCTGTGATTTCACTTCATAACTGTCTTTCTTTCAAGGTGACACTAAAAGTTTTAGCAAGACAAAGAGAACGACAAGCCCAGTCAGAAATATCCTGTAGTATAATATTATACAATAAGCTTAAGGTATTCATGTTTAGTTATTTATAAATCAGTGCCTTTTGTCCATTACCTACTCCTACTTTTTTTTTTTTTGTACATTTCAAAACAAAGGAAAAAACAATATAAACAGCATTCAATAGTAGCATTAACGACTAGCAGGTTGTTTAGTGATCATGTACAATCCCTGCTTCCTGGTCGAAACTACACTGCATTCATTAAGGATCTTGTCTTCTCTTTTGTGCTTTATTGTGTTGGATCTTGTTCTATTTAATATAAACAACTGTCTAAAAATAGTCAGTGATCACCATGGGCTTCTCTGGGTTTTTATTACCCCTGTTCATCTGCAGCACATTTTAAAGCTCAGTTTTTAAAACCTAACGATGTAACTACAGCTGTTCGCGGTTTGCCTGACACCAAATATTTGAGTGGGTCAGAAAAGAATCACTTTGAGGCTAACAAAGATTTGAGTGAGTACATGAATGTGAGGATCAGGACTTTTTCATAGCGAGTAATCTAAAACGTGCAGCAGTATATTAATGGCTAACCCTGTGCTGTCGATGTATCTCAGATGTTGACCTGACTGAAGTTTGGAAGCTTCTTCCTGACATGCGATTGCATTTGTTTCCACCTATCGGGAACTCTCACGTCAACTTTTATTGGAAATAAAATCTATGGGAAAAAGTTAGCAGTTATACTCCAGTGTCGCTGTGCTAATGTGTTTATATTATCCTAACCATAGCTGTGTAGAGAGATTCCGGGTTCAAATCCCGGACGAGCCCCCAATTCTAAATATCAACACTTCACCAAGTTCTTTTGATTCTTCAGAGGCATCCAATGGAAGACAAAACACTGCTTAGTAGAATGTTTAACACTTTATTACTTCTAGAAGGGAGATGCGTCCTGCATGACACTCTGCCATGGATCTCAAAATGGTGGTGTGCCACTAACAGTTTCATTACAGAAGCTCTCTCATTCTAGTCTAAACAACAGTGTCTCAGTAACTTTCCTCTAGAGATGGTCCCCTCTTATCTACATTTTCCCAGGGAAGCGTGAGCGAGAGGCTACAGCTTTCTACTCCCCAAGGACACGTGGTCTCATGCCTTTATTTTTCAGGGTTGTGTCCACTTAATACTACACTATATAACTTTATAACAGTTATTATTAATAAGAAGCATAGCATTATTGAGGCACTCCAAATTATTTAATCCCAACACTAGCAACCATGTAGCACACCACCATATGCTAGCTAGCCCACCATCGGTAACCCTATAAATGTCACTGCTGTTTAGTTTTCCTTCTTCATATATTTCCGAAGTGAAAGCAGAGCTATATGTTTTAATTTTTCTCAGTCAGAACATGATATATCATCTTAAATAAAAACTAGCAAGCTTACTCCCCACTAACTTCTAACACTGTTAAACTTCATAATCCTGTTTTTCATGGATGCCTGGATGTTAAATTTGGTAGTTACACCTGGTTAGGCAGACATGCTGATCATTTTATTAAAGATGAAAGAATTTTGACGGCTTTTAACTCTCAGTCATGCTGTAGCGTTTGTTTGAGAACTGAAGGGGCTTTTGGACCTGGAAATAGCTAACGATGTCATATTTAACAGGCAGATTCCCTTTAAGGTAAATACTGCTTCTTCTTAAAGTGTTAAGAACCACTAAAAGAGTGCAAACCCTTATATAGTTGGGGTTTGCACTCTTGTAGTGCTTCTTCTTAACACTTTGACCTTCAGATCAATCTATTGCCCCTAAAAAGAGAGTCAGTGATCAAATATGAAATATTTTAAAACTTCATACAATATTATTGTTGAGAATTCACACCACACTTGTAAGAATCGTAGTTTCTAGGTTATAAGCTTTTGGTCAATTTTCAATCAATAAAGCTGATCTTGAATACCTTAGTTTTCATTCAAAATTTTGAGGTACAGACAGCATGGTAGTCTTGCAGCAAGACTACTTGAAACAGGAGAAAAGCTGTTACACAAGAAGAGCTGTAGAAGGGCGTCGATCAAGCATCAGGTCTGGTGTGTACACCTTTGTGGGAGGAGGACCAGGACTACCAATGACAGAGTCACACAAAATGACCTCAGATGGGATACTCATGTGCATATTTCTGACTAAACTGTCAGAAACAGAGTCCATGAGGATGGCAACAGGTCCTGACCTCCTTTATTTTGGCCTGTTGCCGCAGCCCAGCATCATGCATTTCAGTTCTCATTCACTAGAGATATACCTCCCCAGACCTTCACTTACCCCCTGCCATTGAGTGTCATAAATAAAGCAGTGAAGGAACTTCTGTTTGTTATACATCGATAATTAGGAGTGACATGCGCCTTAAACAAAAGAACCCTTCTTTGGTGGGACTCCAGACCAAATCGAGCCTCGCTTTCCTACACCCTCTCTTGGGCCTCGGAGTCTTAGCCACTGGATCAAACTCTCATGACAGTCTTCCTGCAACTGCGAATCAACTGGCTGAGCATGGGCACGAAGACTGTAATCCTGACAATCTCCAAAGCCTCAGAAAAAGACTGAAGTACACAAGAGCCAAGAGTAATTTTCCAAAAGAAACATCCCGTTTTTGCCAGTTTTAGAGAACTAATCTGTTTCAAATTACCATTCAAGACCAGGGTCATCATCTGTTGGATATTACCTCTATTGTGTAAAAGAATACTATAAATGTTACCATGACATCCGAGAATAATCTATTTCTTTTAATTAACAGTCGAGAGTCGCTACGCCATTCAAATATTCATCAGTTATTGTCAATTAAAATTCCAATGTGTTTGTAACTATTTCGTAAACACTCCCTAGGATGCTTGTTTTAGCATTAGTCCCACGGTAAACATGAGTTAGTATTTTTTTGTTTTTTTTGTTTTAATCATTTAAGCCCTTTTTATGAAACGTTTTCATTTCTGCAGAGCATAGTTTTCTCATCACCCAGGTCAAGAAGGAGCGCAAATTAGTTTCAGTCTGTCTGCGAGGGCATGCTAGTTATCAGAAATCCACTCTGTGTTATATTACTTCTCCATTCTTGTCATCTGCCTCACCACCACACTATGCAACACTGCCATAACGATGACAAGCACAGCAGTAAAGAAGTTCACTTTGTGCACTTTATCAATCTTCTTTTTTTTTTAATTTTCTTAGGAAAATTGGAACAGCTAAAGTACAGTATATAAGCCAAAAATGGAGTCTGTACAATGTTAACAAGCTTGAAAGTGAATATTTGGTATGGACACCTTTGTTCTTCAATACAGCCTGAACTCTCTTAGACAAGCTCTATTGTAATGTCTTCAGGAATCGTGCTCCATGGTGCGTTTTTATCATTATCATGCTCAAAAGTGAAGCTACTGCCAATCAGACACTTGACACAGACCAGTTGGTATTCAGGCTGGATCAGAATCTGATGGTACTGATGATACGTGAATTCCATCAATTTTGACAGGAGTTGTACCTCTCTCCTGACCTCCTCCATACACAGACCAGACCAGACCAATTAAAGATATCAAATTCATATTCATCACTCCATAAGACCTGTTCCCACTAATTTTCAGTCCAGCTCTTGTGTAATTTGCACAAAAGTATAGGTATTCTTTATTTAAGTAGAAGTTAAAAAGTACTGAAGTGCTTTTACTTCTTTACTTTATACAAGTTCAATCTGCTCTGAAATGTACTCAAAGAAGGAAAGTAAGTACTTTGTTGAAGGACATCATAAATCTAACCAGTTTATCCTGCACACTGTTTGTTTTGCAGATAGTTTCAGAAAACTTTCAAAAATTACCTGCCAGTTAAAAAATGTTTATCCCTTTTTTTGTTTGCTCTGCTTCTGTAAGTACTGAAGAAGTACTGCAACTACAACAGAAGGACATCTGCACCAGTTCCAGATCGTTCTGCCCCCATGACAAAAGTACTATGAAGTTCTTTTTCATTTCCTTTTTATGCGATAATCCCTGGTAATGATTGCACCCATAAGATTTCTGTGTTTTTGTTCCCCGTTATTTACACTAGGCTCAAATCACTTTCATGCACACTGTGACCAGCTTCTAGTAAGAAATTACCTGAAGATCTAATTCAGGTTTTTTGTGTTAAGTTGTATGTTACCTGTAGACACAGAAGTGGTTCATCCCTTGAGTCAGGTGCTTTTTATATGATTGAATGATTTATGGGTGGCTTAACAAACAAATATTTCTCTGAAAGTGGTCATATACAAGGACTGGACTGAAAACGATTGAAAAAGCAGACAATGTCCAAAGAGAAACTTTGAAAGACCGTTAAAAAATTTAAAAAAATACGAGAAATCTGTCTCCTTGGAACATTTTTACACAGCACTGTGATAATGATTGGCATATTTTGTATGTTTCTTAAAGAGAAGCTTGATAACAGATTAGGGTTTTTTGTTAGTAGCTTTAGAAAGATGTAGCTATGGTAGATGAGGCTTTAGAGTTCATTTTGTGAAAAAACTGGGATAAAATCGTTCCAAAAAGTAGCTCAGTTCCATAAAACAGAAAATATTGCTCCATCATTGCTGTTCCTCATCGGTACTGATTTGTCAAAGCTGTTTCTGATTTGTGGGCACTTATAGCTCCCAGTATAGCATTAGGGATGCGTTTAAAATGCTTATAATGTTCCAAGGATATGTCAGGTCATTTGACACAGTATAATGCTTATACTCTGGTGGTGACTTCGTGGTGAGGTGGGTCAACACATACGCCTAACATGCAACAGATTCCTGATTTGGGACTGGGAGTAGACAAACCCACGAGCTAATGTACTCCTAGCGCCGTTCCCAAGCCAGGAAAAATGGGAGAGTTGCATCGGGAATGGCATCCGGTTTAAATCTGCGCCAAATCTAACATGTGGATCCATGTACTGTGGTGATTTGTTTGAAAAGAAGGGAGCAGCTGAAAGTACCCATAATGCTCATGTGCTGGTGATGCCAGTGTAGGAAAACCTTGATAAACTATCATTACTATCCAGTCAAGTGAATCTAACTCTTTGTTCTTTGCTTTGGCAGGGGACAACATCGGATGGGCAGATTTATTTGCCCGCACACTACAGAAGACTAACCCTGTGGACCAGTACTTCCTCAATGAGTGTTGTAAGTGTGTGTGTGCACATTAATACACCACGGGGTAGAAATATGGGACTCTCCACCATTTGACCCTAGAACTGAAAAAGCTTCTCGGATGAGAGGTGAAACCAACCTAAAGAAGTTCAGACGCTTTTCTTTGCAAGCTCCTTAGACTACGATGACCTGGATGACTGAGAACCTTCACAGATACATTAATACATGTAGACCACAGAGAGACATGATACAAATGATCAAAGAAGGAAAATATGATCAGTTTTTGACATCAGCTAACAAATAATACAAATGATGTGACCTAGAAAAGAAAAAGTTGCCCCACCAAAGATTAATGGACAGCAATTGGCAAATTCTGACAGCTGGATACGACAGCACACGACTCACAGAATTGACTGTTATGTTGACACTGAGGGAGAACTGTGTTGGGCTCTGGAGAAAAACAAATGCCATGTTTTCATTCGACAAATAATTTTCAATGAGCCTCTAAATAAAAAACAATGTGTGTGTGTCTGTGTGTAGTATTGCAGGAGTTTCCAGAGAGCTGTGACTGCATACAGACAGATGTTGAGTGTGTGGAGGTCAGCCTGCAGGATGTTCCGTCGCTCTCGCCAAATGTTACCTGGCTGTAAGTGTCCTTTGACTCCAAGCACTCTGTCCTCTTCAAGTGATTTGTTATTTTGTAGGTTAGGTTATTACAAGCTGTAACGGCTTGGCAGGTAACAACAGCCCATGTCATTGTGGGTGTGTCACCGTGGCAAAATATGGCCTTGAAGACAGCTATACGCCAAGAACAACAAAAGAGGTAGTTTTGAGTACTCAAAGGTGTTTCTCTGTCTGTCACAGTCCCACAACCATACATGGTACAGCCACAAAGGTTTACAGGTTTGGAGAGCCCATGGATACTGACTAAATGGAGAAAAACCTCTCTGCATGTCTCTAAAGAAAAGAAAAATATATATATATATCTCATTAATCTTGCTTTTCTCATTCCATCAGCTCAATTGCTTGTTACTGTAATAATTTATTGATCCATTGATTTGAATACTGAAGATAAAAGTTTAAAAAATTGAGATTGAAAAGTTGAAAAGATTTTTATTTATATTTTAGATCTATATTAAAATATTGAAGCACAGTTTAATATCCTGGGGGAAAAAATAGGGTATAATTGTCAGCAGACTAATTACAAAAGGTATACTGAGCCTTGTGTGAATTGCAGCTACAGTTCTTTCAAAAACCGCATTCACTTATTTTTATTAGTCAGTGCCAAATTAAATTTATATATATTATACATATTTCTGCATGGTTGTAGTTTGTGTGATGGTTTATTGCACATAACGTGTCAGACATTTCATCGCTTTCTCTCCGTTTTTTCCTCTTTGTGCAAAACGTATGTTTGTGTTTTTCTTACAGCCACATTTGATGGGTTGTGTTACAGGTCCCTGAGGAGCAATGAGATCCGAGTGTTGTCCGATTTTGTTTTCTCAGAATACTCTGCCCTGGAGAGACTGTGAGTATTTTTATGCTGCCATCCTTGTGTTTTTGTTTTTTCGCTGTCTGTTTCTGGGCAATTTAGTTTTTAGTAATGGCAAATGTCAAATCACTTTTATTTGATTTTATCCTTCCTTTAGAATCTGTAGTAATAGTAGCTCAGAAATGACAACGGCTCAAGGAGTGTATTGATTTCTACACTTTTCATACACGTTTTCATTTAGTAGTTTGGTACAGCGGCCTTATAGTGTGACATACTGGACCTGAGCATCCAGTTTTTCCAGTAGATGACTGTTCCATCTACTTGTCTGTTGACAAGAAGATACATTTTCTGTGTTATTTCTTAATAATCATGTAATAAAGGGTAACAATAATATTTCTCTTACAGGTGAAAATAGGATTTTAAGAGCATATGAAAGTTTTCTGTTTTTTCTATTGTCTCAAACATAGTTTGAAATAAAAGAGCATTTGTTATTTTTATTCTGTTCTGTTTTCAGGTTTCTGCAGAACAACAGCCTCCACTTTATATCTAAGCATGCATTCAGCAGTCTGCACAATCTAAAGAGGTTGTAAGTATCCTGCCTCGTTTCCCCTGAAGCAAGTGTATTAATTTTGTTTTCCTTCAGTTCTCTTTTGTGTTACAGGTCAACTTCAATTAATTTTTTTTAACCTGAGTGGTACTCATTTCTTACATGGAGAAAAGCAGTTGTAATTTGTGTTTTGACTCCAGGCTTTTCTGTGTAGTCTGCGGGAATGAGCAAAGCTGTGCATTTAAAAAAAAAAAGAGAGAGAGAGAGAGAGAGAGAGGATCAAGGTGGCTTTTTTTTGCAAGCCAAAATTTCTGTTTCTGTGTTTAGTTTATGAAATGTCAACAAATAAAACTGTGGAAAAAATGCCATCATTTATTTAAACTGTCTAAAGATGACTTCAATTTTTGTCTGACCAAAAATCATACCCAAAACTACGGGTATGTCCTATGATTATAGCTTTGCTGTATTTTGTTACTTTCAAATGTAGTCATTATAGTTGCCTTTTTTATGACCAAACTTCTTGTGCTTTTCATGCTTTCTCTCAGGTTTCTCAGTGAGAACTTAATCTCCTTCCTCAGTCCCGGTGTGTTCGGGGATCTAAATCAATTGGAGTGGCTGTAAGTAACTCAAAAGCATACAGATGTGCACTTTCAATAGTCACAAATACGAATACATGGTAGCAAGGAGACTGTGTTAAAAAAAAAGTTGTCCAAAGACTGCAACATTTTGTTAATTTTGCTTTTAATTTTAAAGGTTGAGATGCAAAAGTTGTCCATTTGATCCACAGGTTGGAAACAAATCCACTAGCTGGATATAAAATTATTTATTTAAGCAGCAGAGTGGAGAAGTGGAAATGGTGCAAAAATAACAAGTTTAAACGGTGCACAGATGTGTGGATTGAGCTTTTTTTCTACCCGTGAAATCTTACTTGACTCAAGTAGTTTTTTCCCTTCTTTCTAAATTCTTCTGTAAAACACAAGAGCTAATGTTGTACTGTATGCTGAAATACTGAAAATCACATTTGTTTAAAAATCATATTGGGTCACATTTGTAACGCTTATCTAAAGAAATTGTAATCACCAATGATTTATTTAATGCAATTAAGCAGTCAAACTGGGTAATCTTGTTTTGTGTGTCAGGATGTTGGACCATAACCCGCTAAGCAGCTTGTCCCAGGACACCTTCACTGGGCTCCAGTCTCTCATGTATTTGTGAGTTGCATTTTTCTTTTAATATTATGTAATAGTTTTGACTTGGATTTGTTTCTAGTCTAGGTCTACTCTGAGGTCTTCACTTACAAAATCAAAAGTCTTAAACTCTTGCAAACCTGAAAGCACTCAGTAGGAAAATAAACCTTACTTTGCAGCACATGTAAAAAAAAAAAAAAGTGTTTATCATCTTACAAAAGTAATATCGTGCATTGCACTGAACTTTACTTATCTTTAAATATGCTACAATGCAAGCTATTTGCAAGAGGAAAGGTGAGAGTAAATCTATGATTAATGTTAAGAATTAAGTTTAATGCATGTTTAACTTCATATTACTGTTGCTTATGAGGGAGCTAGCTTGCAGTACGGAGGCCTGTCAGGACAAAAATGAAGCCGCTAATTCCAGTGCACTTCAGATCACTTTGAGGTTTTCGTCATCTGGAATCTTTCACTTTGATAGTTATGTAATATCTTCCATATTCTTGGTTTCTACACCCACTCATTTTATTCATTAGTCAAAAACCGGCCTGGCTTTAAGTGATGCAGAACAAGGTTTGTCTCTAAGAGTAGAGAACTTTCAAAATAATTGATGTTATGAATATAAGAAATATGAGATAACTATTGTTCTTGTAGTTTCATTTCCACTGAAGTCACAGCAAAGTGGATTCAGCCTCTCTTTTTATTTTGCTCAGTTGCAGTTACATGTTTTTGATTATCAACAACAATTTCATGGATTAACAGAATTTTTTTGTTTCCTTTTATTTTTTTCATGCTCACTAAAATATTTTTGAATGTTTGCCTCTGCCACTGGTTTCTCTCAAGACTTGTACCAACGATGATGTTTCATCTTTTATTTTGGGTTTTTATGAATGTCTTACAACAGGCATTGATTTTGTCACATAATGCTGGTTCAAGGACCTAAAAGCAGACTCGGGAGATAAAATCATCAAACAAAAGGCAAACTTCTTATTGAAGGTGGTGGCAGGGCACATTGGGACAAAAATGAAATCCAAATTCTTCAAACGAGCAGTGACACAGCGATGATTCAACAGACACCGTGGGAAAGGCTTCAAGGAAAGACGAGTCTATTTATACACATACGCATACTCTAAGGTCATCAGGGTAAGTGAAAGCAGAAGGTAAACAAGACACAGCTTGAAGACAATGAAGTCAGCGAGACAAGAGGAAGGAAGTAAAACTAAACTCAAGACACGGGACAAATAACTGCCCAAACAAAATGGAAAGTTAGAAACAATAACTAAACAGAGAAATGCAGACAAATAAATACACTTGACATGAAACACTAAAGGATTAAAAAAACAACCTCTAATACAAACCAAAATGAGAGTTAAGAGCAAAACAAAATAAACGCTATAACCAAACTGAGAACTGATGATCGAAGATTTTAGTAAACAAGGCCAAATATTCCAAAGAGTCCAATATCCTGGGCCATGACACACTTCTGATTAACTAAGCTGAATTTAGGGCAGCTGATAGTAGGCTAACTAATCCACATTGAGGCCTGGCTTAATTTGAGCTTAGTCTGTGAAACCAGCCATTTAACCCAGACCTGAAACCTGAGCTGTCGTTTGGGAAGGATTTTTAATTTCTCCCAGCTGTTTGGGTTTAGTTGGATCAGATAATGTAAAAAAAATAAAATCATAATCTTTTAACAGATATTAAGTCATCTTATGGGGACAATGGCTTAATATCAACAAAGTATTAAACACTTTACTGAGCAGGATGACGTATAAGGTGCAGAAAAGCCAAAACGTTATGTACCCATACGACGCAGGGTCTCAGGAGGTCAGGTCCTAAAGCCCTGGATTAATTTACACTAGGTAATGCTCAATCTGTCTTTACCTATTTTCCGCCCATCGTTCCCTTTAGATTAATTCCTTCTACTCTGTCCACTCTGACTCATAGACCTGGCCTAGCTCAACCCTAGCTGCTGCTCTTTCCACGACATGAGAACGTGATTTTGGTTCTCACAATACAATTTCTTGGAAATCAACTTCAGACCTGTCACCCTGAGCTGCGTCTGCTTGGCTCATTCTCTGCATGTTTTCTTAAATCCATCCACAACAGGTATCCGTCTCACGAAATAACCCTTTTAATGTTTATGTTTCAGACATAAAATGTGTTCTCACTCCACCTGCCTCCTCAAAGAGTGTTTGCACTTCCACGGAGGGACTGTTAGACGGGGATGACCATATGTCTCTCATTTGATTCCCCATTCATCTTTGGAATCAGAGTCCCTTGTCCTTACTGCCCGCTGAAGTGTTGCCACCCAAAATATTGAACATTGTTTTGATATGGAAACTGTTTCAGAGTTGAGGTCTGCCTGTGCCATAATTCTTAAGCAAATAGGGATTTTTTTACTCCACATAGTTAAAGCCCCATCAGCTACCATTTATATAGCTGGCTCAATGTCTGATTTTTTTTCTTTTGTTCATCTCAGCATCAGCAGAGATTTGAAGAAAGAAAATTACAGTGAACAGTTTGGTACATCCATTCTGTTATTGTTTGGTAGTGCAGTTGTGAGCATATGTCATTCCTGCCTTGGAAGAACTTATGTATCTAGCATATTTCTTGAGGAATGAAGCACGCTTCTCATTGGTTAGAGGGAAGTCAGTTTGACACAACTGTCCAAGTCCAGAACTGGCAAAACATCCCTACACTTGAATATTCCTACCACCTCATTTCAGTGTGGGCTTGATGCGCTGCCATATCATTCTCTGTCTTGTACATCTCAGACTTCTATTACTGGTAGAAACCAAAAACTTGGTTTCATCAGAAAATGGAGTTTTCCAGTCATCCGCGGTGAAATGCGGATATGTCTAAGCCCACCCAAAGCATCTGGACATGTGTTCCTTTCCCGAGAAGTGATTTAGAAGAGACCTTTTTCTATCACTGATGAGAAGCTTGATGTGTATCTTCTTTGAGGTCATAGCATTTTGGTCTCTCCGGCCATGCTTTGGATAAAAATGCTCCAGTTTCAACCCCTTGTTTTATAGCAGGTGAACAATGGCTGCAAGATCATTTAGTTAATTAGCCTCTAATAAATGTAATACATCCACCTGTGTGATATGAACAAAAGATACAACTCAAGGAACTGTAACCTTTTGGATAAAACAGGTCCGTGCAAAACAATCAAGCTTCAACTTCATGGAGAGAAAAAAAATACTCAGAATTTCTGATTTTCTCAGCAAAGATGTACCTGTAACTTTATTTTGAAAGGTTCGTGGGTGGACATTCTTTTGTAAATGCAAATATACTTACTAGAGATGGACTGATCCGATATTACGTATCGGTATCGGTCCGATACTGACGTAAATTACTGGATCGGATATCGGAGAGAAATAAAAAATGTAATCCGATCCATTAAATATCAAAAAAGCACCTCACAAAACTTTCGACACGGCGTAACTCTCCTCATAACCGTACCACGTTGGAGCAGTGTGCTCACGTGATAGAGCGGCTTTGTGTATTTGTAGCTTCGCTACCAAACCAGCATTTCATCTCCGAGGAAGTGATCCCAGAGAGAAGTAAAGCAAGTGTGTAAGTTCATCTCTGAATGTTTGTAAAGCATTCCCGCGTTAAGCTTAACAACCGATATATGGAGCGACTGCCTCTTCTCTCCCCCTCCCTCTCCTGCTGCTACTTCAATCATGAAACTGATTAATGATCAGTTGATCGGCTTTTCTGTCGCGAGTCCGTGTCTCTTGTTTGTTTATCTCCCACTTTGCACCAGAAAGAGGAAACCAGCGGCTGAATAACAGCAGCACATTTAAGCTTGATAATCTGTTGTTAAAATTTATTTAATATTACTTTCTAGACCAGGATCCTTTTCTATGTAGCTGACGGCTGGTGACTGTGCAGGGGCGGATCTAGCAAAGTTTAGCCAGGGGGGCCGATAGGACATGAACAGGGAGAAGGGGGCACAAAGACATACTTTTCTTTCTTATTCTCATTTAATATGTCGAGCTTTTATTAAATAATTATCTGAATCTTACACCGAAAGTTTTAATCTGATGTAAAATGTAAATAAGTCCATTACTGTATATAGTAACTATTAAGTCTAATATACCCTAGTAAGCTATATTACTTTTTCCTTTGGGAAGGTACCATCTGTGCAGTCTGCAATTCTGTTAAAGAAAGATGTTGAATCTATTTAATAATTCTTGAAAAATAATTTATTTCTGTGCATTTTTTTTCACACTGCATCAAATTAAAGTTGATTACGTTGATTAAGCATCATGAGGTGGAGGGTGGTTCCTTATTTTTTTCTGTTTTTTTTTTTTTGTTTTTTTTTGCTGGGAGTTTTAGAGCCCTATTAGTTAGGTTGCTTACTCTTTAAAATACCAGAATAGGGAGGATGGAGTAGGGTTAAGTTTATTAGATTGATCAGTATTGCTGAACTATGAAATATTTTGGGTGCAGTGCATTTTTTGCATACAGATATAACAGAATAGCTTTAGTGTTTTTTTTTAGTTTTTTTTTAACTTAAGTATGAACTTATACAAAAAGCAGCAAGATATTAAAAAAATAGTTTTATTGATTAAAAAACACACTATGTCGGATTCATATCGGTATCGGCCGATATCCAAATTTATGATATCGGTATCGGACATAAAGTGCTATCGTGCCATCTCTAATGCTTACCTTTCAAAATGTATATAAAAGTTCCTGGGACATAATTTAATAACATCCCAAAGTCATATAAACTGTGTGATAATGTCGTGTATACACTAACTTTTCTTTTTAGAATTTACAGCCTGCCTTGCTGGTGAAATAACAGCCTGTACATAAACAAAGATAATAAAGTTATGAGTCAAGTATATGACATGTGAACATTTTTCCATGCAAACATGTTGCTGCTTCCTGCTGTCTGTCTGACTTTTGACTCACTTTTGCTTGACTGACCCCCGATCCTACACTCTGAGGATCAGCACATTTATATATGGATGACAAGAAGTCCAGGAGTAATTTGGCTCTTAAAAGTCACAGTCTAAGCCTTACATCTGTTTAGTAGTCACTCTACAACTCTGTTCGGTCCTATTAAGTTTTGCGATTAAATGTCTTCCTCCCCCCTTCAGGTCCATGGTGAACACTTCACTGCAGCAGCTTCCTCATCCAAGCTTCTGTCAACACATGCCTGCCTTGGACTGGCTGTGAGTGAGAGTGTACTTGTGTGCATGCAGGTGTGTAGTGCATGTGATGTTAGTGCACTAAAAAGTGTAGCAGTTATGCTGATGTGTGTTTGTCCTTGTTTGCATATATAAATAACAAATTAAACTGGTATTATAGAGGTGATACTGAGTTGCATGACGGTTTGAGTCAGCCGATATCTCTGGGGCTGCTCAGATTTACTTTATTTTTTTCTGAGCAGATTAAGTGCAAGAAAAAATATTCCATTTATTTTTTCTTTCATAACTTTTACCAAAAATCTATGAAAATTGCTCCCTTATATTTGTATGTTTAGTAAATGTACATTTTTATTTTCCCTCTCCTCCTGTTTTCACTACTCTCAGGGATCTTGAGGGAAACCAGATTCAAACTCTTAACTACTCTATCTTAAAGACATGCAGCAAGCTTGAAGTTTTGTGAGTATCCTGCTTTATTAAAAGTTCAATAAGAATGCTGAAAGCTCAGGGTTTACATCTGCGCACCACACAGAAAGTTTCCCAAAAGATAAGGTAACGAGAGGTGTTTTTTGATCTTCAGATGCTGCATATATACTCAGCAGCTACTTTGTTAGGTACACTTGTTGAACTACTCAATAACACAAATATCTAATCAGCCAAACAAATAGCCGCAACTCTGTGCATGTAGGCATGAAAACATGGTCAAGACGACCTGCTGAAGTTCAAATGAATGTCACGAGGCTGAAGAAGTCACTTGAATGAGTGACAAAACGTTTCTCCCACTGAAAACGCTACGCCCAGATGAACATAATCAAGTTTTTGGGATGTCTAAAGAAGACTGTAAAAATGTTGTCTGGTCTCATGAGTCATGATTTCTGTTGCAACATCTGGATGTTAGCATTTGGCATTAACAACAAGAAAGCATGGATCCATCCTGCCTTGTGTCAAAGCTCGGGTTAGTGGTGGAATAGTGTTGGGGATATTTTCTTGGCACACGTTGTGTCCCTTCAGACCAGTGGAGCATTGTTTAAACACAACAGCCTACCTGAGTATTGTTGCTGACCATGACCACAGTGCACCCATCTTCTCATGGCTCAGATCACTTCGAACTGGTTTCTTGGACATGGCCTCTCAACATCTCAACCCAGTAGAGCAGGTGTTTCAAACACAATGGCCCAACAAAGACAAAACTATGCATAAGTCAAGACCCCCCCACAGCCATTCAAAGTAGTAGATAAACAATTAAATAAAAAGTTTGTGTCTTTCATTTTTTGCATTTTACAAAGTGTCCACAGTAAAAAGAATCACTTGTTGAAATGTTGCTCGTGTCAGAACTATAACAGAATGTGATATAGATACAATATTACAGCTGTTGCATTGTTAGTCTACAGCAAGTGTTAGTTAAGTGTAATGAGGATGTGTTTGTGCATGTTTAATATATCTCTGAGGTCTCAGTTGTGCCTAAACGCAGTTAATGTTGTGTTTACAAGAAATACATTAGAAATGATGGACTTTTCATATATCACTGCAGTTAGTTAATCATCCTTAAGGGACTTAAGTGCCTTAAGTTTTTAGAAAATCTCCCATTTTAATCCTTTAATTATGTTTTATTCATTTTATTTTATCTGTTCACCTAAGTTCATCTCCTGTTCTCTCCCCTTGGTGCGCCCACCCTCAGACACACTTGTTTTCTTTTTATTTATTTTATTAATTAACAAAACAAATTCTGCTGTGCAATCAGATCTTTAAGAAATTGGTCAAACAAGCATAGAACTAGAAATTGGCGCAACTAAATGTGACTATCAGGCCTGGCCTACACTTGCTTGGAAACTTGGCTCAGGCCAAAAATTACACTGTGGTAGCAGGCCTGCTGATCTTGGCTTAATTAGGCTTCTCACCAGCTCTTTTCCTGCAGTCATACTTGGAGTTGGCCTCGGCATGCAATCATGTCACTAGACCCAGCAGCTCCGGAGAATATGCTTAAGTAAAGCTTTTCCTGGACACATTGTGCTCTTCATTTATTTTTATCCCAGATGTGGAGGGTCACTGGGTTAAATAGGACATAAACAGAAATTAATGCTCTGGGTTTTAGTCTGCCAGGTTATTATTCCAGGTCCGTCACTACCATGTGATAGTGAGCTTGTGGGATGGCACCTATTCATTCACTTGTCACCACATCTGCCAGAACACCATGTCTGTTGATTCAACTATAGGGTCAGTGGATTATGTATATGGATCTTTTGCTTCCCACTGTCAACAGGATCACCTCATACACCAACAGAAGCCAGACAAATGCCATACACTTAAATTTAAGCTCTTCCACTTCGGTGAGCCAAGTCTCAATCTCCTTGGTGGATGCTGCATCCCTGACCTCACCAAGGTTGCCGACTTGCTGTTTCACAAATGGCCCTGCAAAGCCCAACAGTAAAGCCTGTTGTTTTTAGGACCTACCAGAGCAGCTCATGTGCCTCAGAGGAGGTTAAACTGAGATCTAGACAGAAGTGCAATCAAGGTTTGTTTCAAATGAATGCATGTGCGGCATTTTTAAACTCCACAAATAAAAACACAACATAGGGCTGAGAGGAGATGAGCCATGAGGTTTGGCAGTGAAATGAGCTGAATTAGAGGAAAGGATTCACATGAAGTTCAGTGAGTACGGAGGCCTAAGCAGGGTCATGCAAACTTTGAGGACATGCTTAAGACTGACTAAAGTAAATGAGATTGTATCCATTTATACCAGTTTTCCAACAGCACTTTGCAGCTCTCTGCATGGTTTCTGACAGCAGCTCTGCCTTCTTCAGGTTACTGATAGACAACAGGATTAGGACAATTCCTGAAAACACCTTCCAGTCTCTGTGGAAGCTGGCCGAACTGTGAGTAAGAGCATATTCACAGAAAGTCAGTAAAACCATGTCAAAATAAATAAATAAATATACACCACTGTCTTCAAGTTCACTCAAAGAGATTCTGGTGAGGCTGGTGTTAGAGAGGTTTTGTTCTGATGAGATATGAAGTGTCAGGGATGAGTAAGAAAAGAAACCTGTGTAGAATTTCATGCAAACATTATGTATCTGCGCATTTATTTAAAGCCTTTGCTGTTTTCTATGCATGTTTACACTGTCCATGTTTGGAATTGAATGAGAAAAATGTAAATGTGCTATAAAATGAGTCAGGAGGTTTAATTTTTCCCTTGTTTCTCTTTCATCCTCTTTAGGGATCTGTCTAGGAACAGGATTAGGGAGCTGCCAAAAAACACCTTCAAGAGTCTCTCCAAATCCCTCCTTAAACTGTGAGTAAATGATAGTGTGGAAAATCATTCGTCATTATGTGGGTTTTATAACAGGAGTGAATTAGGACAAGGTCTAAAGTAGGATTAAGAAAAAATAACTTTGTGAAGGTTTCTGAGAATGTGACTTGTTCTTACATGGTGGCTGTAATCAGATGCAGAATAAAACTATTTTTGTTGGAAGCTCTGAAAGAAAGAATTTATAATGTAAAAGAAAAATCAATCACGAAACTGTTGCATTGAGTTAAAATAATAAGTGCAAGCATCATATTTTTAAATAAACTGAGTTTATTTATGTGCCAATTCTATATAATCCTCCATTAATCCTCTTACTTCAGTTTCATTTAGTGGTATTTTGAGCTTCTTTTTCACTATGTGAGAGGAAAATGATATAATGTAACATAAGAAATATTTACAAACTGAAGACAGGCAGTAAAATCCTGCATCAACTGCAGTATGTAGTAGGGTTTTTTTCTACTTGATATTTAAGTATTACTTTATTCAAATACTAATTTTTACAGTGCTGTACTTTACCTTTTACTAATGAGAGAACAAGGCTCTCATTAGCTTCTTCTAGCACTCCTAAACTTTTATTATTAATTCAAGTGTTGTAACAAAATTAATTTCCAAATAAAGGATAAACAAATTATTATTAAACCTGCAGCACTTATTCAAATTCTTCACTCTGTATTTAGATGTGAGTTGAGCCAAATTTTGTCATGGATACAAGTTTTGGTGACTTACAGGTGACACACGAAACAAACAGAGAACATAACATTGCATTTGCAGAGGCATGATGAAATGAACATGATATAGAGGAATATTCAAAGAATGGAAATGTATAAATCTAATTTTATAAATGTATTAACAAATCTTGACATATTGAAGTTAATAATCGCTGTGTGTATGATAACGCAAACGTTCATTCAGACCGGCCCACCCTTTCAGAAGGAGATTCGGTAGTTTCTTGACAGAAAGGGCAGTTTCCCTGGTCTGGGCCACTTAAGCTCAAAGTCAGCTGTATGTGACCCACAATGTATGATGAGTTTGACTTCTCTGATGTAGCGGTTTCAAAAGCTCATCAAATCAAATATGATACACTCAGCGTTACAAGGTTAACGCTGATCGTCCGTGTAACTCACAGTTTTAGAGCTGCTCCTCGTATGCATTGTGTCATGCATTAAGGCATATGGACTGTTTTGATTCTGTAGTGTTAATCGCATGTATAAAATGTCTCAGCCTTTTCTATGCATACTCAAATCTTCCACTTATTACGTAAAAACAACATTTCTGTACTTTTGCCTCTTAGTGCTGAAGGGGAAAAAATTATCAAAATGAATGAACCTTGAGACAAACCTGTTTATGAGCAGCAGCTGAAGACCTTTTTTTGGGAAAGGAGGGGCAACCCTCCACATCTGGGACAATCTGCTGCCCTCATTCGATGTCACATAATGCACATACAGTAACACATCCAATGGAGTGCATCCCCCTTTCAGTGACAAAACAGGCCTGGCCCATCAAGGGTTGGACTCGACTAGACCCCGGAAGGTGTGCTGTGGTATCTGGCACCAAGATGTTAGCAACAGATCCTTCCATCGTGTAAACTGTGAAGTGGCGCTTCCATGGATCAGACTTATTTCTCCAGCACATCCTACAGGTGCTCGATTGGATTGAGATCTTAGGAATTTGGAGGCCATGTGAACACCTCAAACTCATCATTGTGCTACTTTTTGCTTTTTGGTGCCTTGCAGTGGACACACTGGGTCCAAAAAGCAGCATGGTCAACATGGGTACCATGAATGATCTGTGAAAATGCAGCACAATACACAACAAACTGTGATGCACAGTATATTCTGACATGTTTTCATCAGTTTGCAGTACAACAGCTCATATGTTGGATCGGACCACACAAGCCAGCCTTCGATTCCCACGTGCATCAATGACCCTGCCGCTGGTTCACCACTGTTCTTTCGTTGGACCACTTGGGATAGATAGTGACCCATCGTGTCCATCGTGAAGCGACTTACAAAGCAGGAAAAAATATATTATGTCAAAGTATCAAAATATGCTATTGCACAGATCTATCCTGCCATTGTTCATTGCAACATTTCTGGCTTGTAGTTATTCAGGCCCTCTAAAGAAGACTTTAAATCTACTCTAAACTACGTAATCTGAGCAGGGGGAAAAGTGCAGAAAGCATTCTGTATCTAATGTCAGGTGTAATGTGTGGACACAGACCTGTTTTTTTACTTGTTTTAAACAATCAAGGATGTCAGGAATGTACTGTCATTTGGCCATTTGTTATATTTCATGTTGACAGGCTTTGTTGTTTATCACCTGTTTCTTGTTTCAGAAATATCTCCCATAATCCTCTCCTCCGTATTCATCCAAGCCATTTCCACCACCTGACACATCTTCAGTCTCTGTAAGTACTCTGACATACACACGTTTGTCTGTTTTTATACATGTGAGGACCTTTATTGCCCTGAGCCTCAAACATCACAACTACATGCTTAATTTTAATAACTTTCCTCTAAACGTTATTCTAACCTCAATCATGAATACTAGTTTAAATCTTCAAACACTTCTTTGAAGTCATCTGGGACTCTCCAGAATATCTTTCTAATGCATTAATGGCTTCTTCACTTTGATGTCTTAATGCTGAAATTGGTCTTCAGAGTTTGCTGTAGTCTAGTGCGGTGGTGAAATCTGTTATTTCCTACAGAGCGCTGGAGGGAATTGAGATCGCAGATATTCAGACTAAGGTGTTCCTTCCCATGAAGAACCTCTCCCACATGTATGTGTAACACACAGCTGTCACTTCAGAAGAACCAGCATGTTTTGTCATCTCTTCTTTGTCGGTTGTGTTTTTGTTTGTTTTTTACAATTTTTCTCTTTTCTCTACAAGCTATTTCAAGAAGTTTCAGTACTGTTCCTATGCACCTCATGTGAGGTCCTGTAAACCCAACACAGATGGCATCTCTTCTTTTGAGGACCTCCTGGCTAACATGGTGCTGCGGGTGTCTGTCTGGGTCATGGCCCTCATCACCTGCTTCGGTAATCTGTTTGTCATCGGCATGAGGTCGCTGATTCGTGCTGAGAACAACCTGCATGCTGCCTGCATCAAAGTTCTCTGCTGTGAGTAACAACGTAGCACCGGGTGAGACAGTCTCGCAAAATAAATGTACTTGTAAAAGCAGCAATAAATCTAAATGTCAAGCTGTTCTTTTGGAAAGTGAATAAGTCAGCTTAGCCTTGCTTCTATCCAATGAAACAGGATGAAGAAGTTTGTTATACTGGGATGGGATCAAACTGCTTGGAGACTTCCCAATCTACACACTTCTCCTTCATTCTCCTCTTTCACATTCCCTGTGCCTTTCTATGTCACTGTTGCAAAGCCTACTCCAAAAATGCAAAAACTGGGATGTTTTGTAAAGTGGAAATAAAAACAGAATGCAGAAATGAAATAAGGAAAAAGTTCCAGATAAACTATCAGCTCATTTTGAAATCGATGATAGCAAAATTTACCAGTGTATAGCATCCTGCCTTCATTTAACATCAGTCCATAAAAGTCTGGGACCTGAGGAAACCAGCAGCTGGACCTTTAGAAGTGTAGCCTTTTCCCATTCTTGTCTGACAGAGGACTCTAGCTACTCGGCAATCCTGGGTCTAATGTACCCTCATACCATTAGAGAGCCAGGCATCCATGTTTTCCAAAATGAATTTTAAATTTCAATTTGTCTGACCACAGAATAGTTTTCCGCTGTGCCTCAGTCCATTTTAAATGACCTTTGACCCAGAGAAGATGGTAGCATTTCTGGATCATGTTCACATATGGCTTGTTCTTTGCATCATAGAGCTTTAAACCTTCTTGGATGGCACAATGAACTGTGTTCACAGACAGTGAAATCTGGAAGTGTTACTGAGCCCATGCAGGGATTTCCATGACAAAATCAAGTCTGTTTTTATTGCAGTAAAGTCTAAGGACCTGCAGATTATGGGCATCCAGGACTGATATTTTTCTCCAGATGCATCTTTTGATGATATTTTGTACTGTAACTGGTGAGGTATCCAAAGTCTTCATAAATTTGCAGTGAGGAAAACTGTTCTAAAATTCTTCAATTTGTGGTTGGTTTTCTTTACAGATTTGTGAACCTCTGCTCATATTTACTTCTTAGAAACTCTGCCTCTCAGAGATGCTCTTTTTATGCCCACTCATGTTTCTGATTTGTTGCCAGTGATCCCAATGAGTTGCAAAAAGTCTCTGCAGCTGTTTCTTTTTAGTATCACTTCCTTTTGTTTTTTGTGTTCTGTTGTGAATAGCACGTGACTATGGGTTTATGAGATTGGTATTTGTGTTTACACAGGATCCCAACTTTTTCTGGATTTGGGATTGTAGTTTGCGTCTCCCCTCATGGTAAAAAGCTTCCCTCCCTGAGTCTGTTTCTACTTGAGGTTGCTTCCTCTTTAGAGGGAGTTCTTTAACCACTCTGTTGTCTATGGCTCGCTCATATGGGATTGTCCAATCAAACCATGGGATTGTGGCTATATTAGACTGTCACAATATGAACAAAACTGTCTGGAGGCAAAATTGTTTCCACTTGGTTTGTTTCCAGAAGTAAAAACATGTTTAATTTTTTTTTTTTAATTTAATGTCAGAAATCTAACAGCATTGTGTTAGAGAAAACAAAAACAAGAGACTAACTCACTAAGACTGAGTTGGAGGGAAAAGGAAATGAAGATGTTTGCTGCAAACCATGCAGGTTTTTGGTTTTTTGTTCTGCTGTACTTCTTAAATTGTTTACTTTGTCTTATTTGTACATTATTTACGGAGCACCTTTTCTTTGGAGATTGCAGATAGTTGCGTCTTTAATGTGAGGAGCAGATTGTTCTTTTGTTTTTGTTTTTTTGTTTATTTACTCTGTCATTAATGAATAAGTAAAGAAACATAATCATCTAACTCAAGGACGGGCTTTCTAGGAACATTAAAAATTTGATATAATAGATTAGATGTGAGAAGCAAGTGGGCTTGAGTTCAGATCCGTAATTAATAAATGGAGGTCAATTTTGAATCTGTGAGAAATGCCTCTTAAAATGCAGTTGAGGTCCTGTCAGATCATTAAAGAAATTCACAGTCACTCAGAGATTGTTTGAGCAGACCCCCACCCCCCAAACCTCGGGTTGAGAGGTTTAACAATAAATATATCAAAATTTGTGAAACTTTAGCAGCTATAATGCATTTAACATCTCACTAAAATTGCATTTTTAATCCAGGGGTGTCTTTGGTTACAGGGAATCATGTTTTTACAGCGGTAATAACTTAGTGAAGAAGAGATTATTGTGCAGCTATTAGTAAGTATAAATTTAGATTGCCATAGTCTTCTTAAAATTAAGATGCTAACCACAACGACTGAAAATATGCTTTACGTTTAATTTCTAATATTCTAATAAGTAATTACACAGGACACAGAGGGTTCATGTGGTACTCATAAATATACTTTGATTAGTGTGTGATTACATCTTCCAACAAATTGATCTGTTCTCAAAAATTCTGATTTTATCCATTAAAAATACAAAGGAGCATGCATCGGTTTGTGGAAGCCACCAACAACAACAGCTGGTTATAAGCTAACATCATGTATCCAAAAAATCACAGTTTCCTTCTCATAAACAGTTTGTTTATATTCTTGCACCTTCATGAGGTGTCTGTTAGAGCCACTATAAAGGAAGTTTCACTAATGTTAATGTTAATGACTAACAGCAGCTAACAACAGCATTTCCCAACAGAAAAGTTTAGCATATCTCAAACAACAATCACTTCAGTATCGCTGTCATCAGACGTGAGCTTCACTGTCTCATCGACTCATATCGGAGTCCTTTAATAAGTTTTACAGTCTCCTAATAGACACCAAACAAACTGACAGCAGACTGACAGCCTACACTCCCTACAGATGAACAGACACCAGAGCTGTTTGTCCTAGAGTGGCCACCATACCTAAGATTATGCACTTGAATTGGGAGGGGTAAGAAAAGAGTTGACTGCAATCTAGTGCATCTAGATCTAGTGGTGAGATTTTACACACAGTTTTAGTCAATGCTTACCTAATTTCTTTCCAACCCACCTATCTGCATATAGCAAGATCCATCCATGCTTGTGGTTCCATTAATCTTGCCTGTTGTGGTG
Source organism: Haplochromis burtoni (assembly GCF_018398535.1). Lineage (NCBI taxonomy): Eukaryota > Metazoa > Chordata > Actinopteri > Cichliformes > Cichlidae > Haplochromis > Haplochromis burtoni. The sequence goes on from NW_024582470.1 coordinate 141,080, forward strand.
ACTTAAAAAATATTATGATACTGTTTTTCGTAAGGATGTAGCTGACAGATGGGCTTATAATCACACAGGGCACATCTGCCTGTAAATAGACTCATAGATGTCATCCTTATCATCCAGGTGCTGACTGCCTCATGGGCGTGTACCTGTTTTTTGTTGGCGTATCTGATGTAAAATTCCGCGGTCAGTACAACCGTAACGCCCTGCTGTGGATGGAAAGTGCGGAGTGTCGGACCATTGGATTCCTCGCCATGCTCTCCTCAGAGGTACTGCCCATGTATATATCACACTTCAACACACGCAAATATGCATGCAGATTGAGACAAACTGATCTGTACTGTAAAACTGACACATCACAAGGAGTTGCACTTGCACATCCTTCGCTTTTTGCTTGTACTTTTGCCCTGCTGTTTTCAGCTAAAGTAGCTTCAAGATTAAAATCATCTTTTGTTCCGCTCACTGGCTGTATCAGCTTGTTTCGGCTCTGCATTATATAAATATCATGTTTGCAGAGTAAAGTACTCATATTATGCTCTCTTTTACTTTAAAAACGTGTTTATAATTCACTCTCACTCATTGCTTTTAGCTGTTGCAGATGGAGACATAACAAGCCTCAGCTGGAGTTTAACAACCCGTCTCAGAACTTTATGCACTTTCCAGGATAAATCATCATTAGACTGACTTTATAAATGATGTGAACCCAAGTTCCATCCTCTGCATGTTGATTCCTCTGTCATAATAGAGGTTCTACTAATAAGAGTGCAGCCAATATTCAAAGCAGTGTTCAGTTTATAAGTTAAAAACATGTTGTTTTTATTTGCGGTGCATGTTTCTCCTCAGGTCTCTGTTCTCCTCCTGACCTACCTGACTCTGGAGAAGTTCCTTGTCATTGTTTTCCCTTTTAGAAATTTGCGCCCAGGCAAATTTCAGACAGGGGTAAGTTGCACTTTTCAAAATGGGGAACAATGTGCCTGATGAATGTCATCCAACTGTTGTCTTTGTCTACAAAGTAATCGTCACTCTTATTTTGAAGAAAAACTGCTGAAGAACACACTGCACAAAAGTCCTCAACGCTCACTGACTCAGTAACTGCAGAGCTCCAAACCTCCTCTGGCATTAACATCAGCACAAAAACTGTTTGCTGGGAGCTTCATGCCTTCATTAGGTGTAAAGTGCATGTAGCTCATTTTAGTCCACTAGTAATCTTAGCTGTAAGGGAAAACAGTTTGTGTGAAGAACAAAAGAGAGATATCCTTTGTTCTACTGGTTTGGTATGAAGTATAAAGTAACCCCTGAACATCACCATCCCCAAAATATTGACCATTTCCAGATTTACTACAGTCTAATAATCATTTTAGTGCTTTGAACCAAGTCTAAGAGTCAGCCATTTACTGTAAATATGCCTCCACCCACCTCACATCCACCAGTAAAGAATTAAAAGACCTACTGCTTGTTCTCCCAGGTTGTCCACACAGGGGCAGAATGTAAAGGGACTCGTCAGTCAGCAGGAGGCAACTTCATTGAACCAAATGTTTGAAATCTGATTAAATAAATGTCAACTAGAGTTTGGAAACGCAGGCAGTCATAACTTTTCTTATTTGGGGAATTTGAAGAGTACTTTGTGTGAAATCCTGACAGCATGTATGTTGTCCTGCTTTAAGGTGGTCCTGGCTTCGATCTGGCTGCTGGGGTTTATTATTGCAGCCGTGCCCCTAATGAATGAGGACGTCTTTGGGAACTACTACGGACGTAATGGGGTCTGCTTTCCCCTGCACTCTGACAGGCAAGAAAAACCTACTGCCAAAGGATATTCCACAGGGATTTTTCTGGGTGAATAGAAGATTTTGTTTTTCATGAATTTTCATTCCATATTTTATACTTACATAAGTAAGAGACAGCACTCAGAAGTGGGAATAATTCTTTGTATTATTGTAGGGTCTTTACCTTACAACATAAAACACCTTGAGGCAACTGTTGCTGTGATTTGGTGATGTATAAATGAAATTGAATTGAATTGGAGTTCAGTAAAATCTTTTTTTAAAATTGTCTTTTCCAGAAAAGAAAGACAATCTTCCATTTAAACTTTAAACACCTAAAGAAATGTGAAATTGTTCATTATCACAGAATATACAAAGTGTAAAGTAAAAAAAAACTACGCAGTACAAATCTGTGAAGCAGAACTGTCCTGTGTTCAAAACCACTTAAATACTGTATTTAATACTGTATGAACTGCATAACGGTGTTTGATATAGTCCCAGCCAGCATGAAAAGCATTTGTATCTCTTTAGGTCTAAACCTGGTGGCTTTCCTGGTGATTGTATTCTCCTACTCCAGTATGTTCTGCTCCATCTATAAAACCGGCATCAATGCCACCGACCTGAGGAGCGGACTGCACAGAGATGTGGCTGTGGCCAACAGGTTTTTCTTCATCGTGTTCTCTGACGCCCTCTGCTGGATTCCAATATTTTTGGTGAAAGTCCTCTCGCTGCTGGAGGTGGAGATCCCTGGTAAGAAGTGAAACAGCTGCCTTATAGTACTTATAGTATCTTGGAGGTTTAACTGTATATATATGTATGTATGTGTGTGTGTGTATATATAATATATCTATATATATCTATATATATCTATATATATCTCTATATATATCTATATCTATATATCTCTATCTATCTATCTATATATATATATATAACTATGGTGTACTATAATATATATTATATATATATATATATATATAGATACAGTCACTAGCGCTTATAGCCACCAACACACACACACACACAACACACAACACACACACACCACACACACACACACAGCACACACACACACAACACACACACACAACAATATATATATATATATATAACTAATAATATATATATATATATATAATATTGTGTTGTGTGTGTGTGTGTGTGTGTGTGTGTGTGTGTGTGTGTGTGTGTGTGTGTGTGTGTGTGTGTATGTTGTGTGTGTGTGTGTGTATGTGTGTGTGTGTGTGTATTATATATGTGTGTGTATATATCATATATGCACCTTCTTTGCCGCACCTTTCTGCAACTCCGTTAGTTGGCTAACCTCCCTCCGTGCTACTTTGATCTTGCCCTCTAGCCTCCTTCTCCATGGAGGGTACTGCCCCTTGTGGCTGTTCAACTTGTAGCCAAGCATCTCACTGATCACTGCTGCCGTATTGTAGATCAGCTTGTTAGTGTCGGTAATCGTGGTTGTAGGTATCGTCCGTAGTGCTGCATTAACATCATCTAGCAGACCTTCTGAGGGTACTTCACGTAATCTTGGTAACCGGCTACGGGGGATCCAGGTTTCAAGCTTGGCCATGATCCTATTTTTCAGGTCAGTTCCTCTCGCACTCAACGATCCTTCTCCTATCGCACTTGGGGCTATGTACCCAATCTCGGGTGGGGGTGATGATATCTCCCCCCTGACCTGGCGTCCTGACTCCTCCTTGCCGTAGCATTTATGTTGTACCTCGTCGATCTCTAGCTGTCCCTTCTTACGAATGCGTAGTGGTTAGACTACACGCATTGGAACAGAGGATCGCAAATTCGATTTCTGCCTGGGGCGTCTGTATCCAGTAAGGGTCCTAAGGCTAGACCCCCTATGCTAAGCAAGCCTACCGCAGACATGAGCGAGACAGATAAATATGAAGGCATGCCGGCTCGGACGTCGCCCGGATCAACGAGGTCCGCGTCAGGTGTTGAGGAACCAGGGCACCCTGACGAAAAGTGGGCTACTGGAACAAGAAGGCATCAGTGGGCAAGAGACAAAAACAGGGCGTTGTTGGAATTCTACTACGCAAGTAACCCCGGCGGAAGGGACTACATGAATAGGATGAGGGACCTATGTATATATATATATATATATGTATATATATACGTGTGTGTGTGTGTGTGTGTGTGTGTATGTATAGGTCACTGTGTTACTTTATTGAATAGTTTGCTAACAAGCATCAACACAATTATATTTCTCTAGATTTCAATCACTTGTGAAATGTTTCCTTCCTTAGGCACTATCTCCAGCTGGGTTGTCATCTTCATCCTTCCCATCAACAGTGCCTTGAACCCCATTCTGTACACCTTGACCACCAGCTTCTTCAGAGAGCAGGTGGAAGTTTTACTCTGTCACTGGCAATACTCCTAATACTCCTCTGCCAGGAGGAGTATTATGTCTGAAGAAAGACCGCAAAAGCCTTACCTCGTCCACAATCTTTATGGAGACGTCACGGGGTCTGTGCTACCAGCCACCCGTTTACCTCCAGCAGGTGTCACTTATAAGCGCAGATCCTCTCTATGCCTGATGATGTATTTGTAAAGATACAGCATTTTGTAAGCTACTAGTCCTTTTTTATTGTTTTACGTTCACATTCACACCCACATCCAGGATAGAATCACCAAATATCCTAACATGAACATATTTGGACCCAAATACAAATAGTACCCAAAGAGAGCCCATTCAGGCCAGACCTTTTTGCTTTGAGGCAAAAGACCTAACCACTGTTGCACTTTACCACTTGAATTAATAAAATATAATGAACATAATATAAAAATTCAAGATCTTACAACTGGTCCAGTCATAATTTATAAAATATACTGTTAATGTCAAGCCATCCTGAGGATGGCGCAGACCATAAAATGGGTGTCAAACATAGGGCCCAGGGGCTAGAATTGGCCAGGCAAAAACTCTAGTCCCATTGGGCTGCTTTGGGGAAATTGAAGGAGCTCATAAATCTTGGACTTTTTACCGTACTCTCATAAGTTTTACAGCTTTTTTTCTACTGATAAAGACCTCGCTCCCCACTTCCTCCCAGTGAAAACAGAACTTTTTTAATGATAGGACACTCTGGGCAATGAGCTACCAAAAATTTTTATGTAATTTTACACATTTATTTCTTACTGTCAAAGCCCAAAAGTCATTCTGACAGATTTCTTTTTATTTACTTACAGCAGCATTTCTTTATCACGTAAAAGGAGATGCCCAATTTAAATTGCACTTTTTATTAATCTGTTAAGATATAGGAGGGATTGACTGTGCAGTTAACTTCTTTAAAACGATAGAAAAGCGCATTTCAGTTAAGATGAAAATGAGCTTTATGTGGCTCATGTAAAATGAGTTTGACATCCCTGCCTTAAAATTCCTTAAGTCTATCAAGAAAAGTGTTTAGATGACTCTTGTAAAATACACACATAGATCCTAAACAGTCCCTATGGTGAACTTTTTATGAAGTTTAGAACCTGTGGGACAAACACAGAGAGACTGACAAATACCAGTGGCATAATATTAATGAAGAACATATTTTATATACAGAGCTATCCAGTTAATCTCTGCTTACCTACTGGTTTCTTTTTTTTCTTGCCCTTTAATTCCTCCATGCCCATCACTTTTTGGGTTTTTATCAGCTTGTTTAACTATCCTCATAATTCTTGCTTTCATGTCATATTCTTCCATTTACATGTGCTGTATCTGCTTTGACTGAACTAATGTTGAAACTGAACCAATATGGTGCCGGCCCTTTGTGCCATAGTAATGCTGTTTAAGAGAACTGCTTTGAACTCTTCATTTGACTGACAACTTGGATGAAAGCATTTTGTACACGTATGTCATATTACATGTAATTAACAAACTGACAAATGAGGAGACTGAATTGCGACACTCTCAACATCTGCACATGAGACTTTGGAGCTGGACTTTTCCAGATTTCTTTCATGTTTTGATGACTGATTTTTTTTTTTTATCAGTGCACCAATGGACCTTTAAAGGCTCCTTTAACTTAGTGACAATCATTAAACGTGGAGGAGTTTAGACACTGATGACATGAAAAGGAAAGCTGGACAGATAAATAAAAATGGCTGTTTAATACTTGCATACATTTCTCATTAATATGCCAAGCAATGGAATCCTAACAAGGCCCTTATTTCCTGTTATGCTGTATTGATGTGCATATGTTTGTTTAGTGTATAAAATTCGGTACGGATCCTCTCGGTGTGAGTTGTGTGCTTTTTGATGGTGTTTGTTGGTGTCAGGCTCTATATTGGTTTTTCTTAAATTAAATAACAATAAAAAGACATGAACTAACATGAAGCACATTCATATATTTTTGGCTTTTTTGTATGAGCAGTAGTAGGTCATTCTTTAAGGCTTTCTGTAACCTGAAAGGAAGACAGCGCAAACAAAAATAAGCAGTGGTGTACTTTATGTATGTTTATTTACATACATACGGAGATGAATATTTCCCTATTATAAAATGAACATGACTGAAAACCTTGATTGCCAAAAAACAGTGCTGGCATTGTTTTCCTCTATAAAACCATTCTAGCTAAACTTCCAGTTTAGCTCTGTATCCCTCTCTGTCCACATACCAATAGCTACCAGCTACACTTCTCTAAATGGTTACTTTGTACATTATTTTTAGTCACTTTGGACATGGGATAATTTACAAAACAGACCTACATTTAAACATCCTTCTATCTTCAGTTTATTTTATCAAGATTCCTATTAGCTGAAGCAGTGCAGCACCTTTATTCCTGGGGTCACAAATCCTTACATTTTAATAGTTTGCTGTTAAACATACACACACACAAACAACAAAAAACAGCTTCTCACAGCACAAATTATACCTGATATAACTTTTACAGATCCAGGCTCATGTTAACAGTTTCTAACCGTAGTCAAAAGTGTTTCTCTCTATCTGCAGTGGCACCAAATTCTATTCCTTAATAGCACCATCTAAAATACTTCTTATAACTGAATTGGTACTTGCTATTGGTAATACAAATTGTCCTCCTTGCTGATTTTTTTGTATTAATAAATATTAATAAAGAATTATAAATTTTTAATACAAAAAATAACATTTCTAATCAATTTAAATGAAGAATGAAGTAATATTTATATATTCAATTTAAAAGCATAATAAGTAATGTAGTGAAGGACACTTGTGGGTGTTTCTTTTGAGAAGCCATTTAATGTTTTAATCTTCTATGTTATGACTATTTTTAGCCATAACAATAGCACTCATATTTTATATTCATCTTATTATGTGTAGGATTTTGCACATTTTGTTGTATTTCTAGCTTTTTTATTTTTAATTTTTATTTTTTTAGATGTGTTAGGTTGTATGGTCTCTAGTTTAGCCAGGTTTCTTTTGTAAACGAGACGCTGTTCTCAGTGGGAGTTCTTGGTGAAAAAAAAGGTAATGATAATCACAATACAAAAATGAAGCTGTTTCACCTCCATATTAGTTTGTGCAGCTACGTATCATACACGTGCCTGTTATCCTGCTACAACGTGTCTTTGGACTTGTTTTCCACGGCTTTTTCTTCTCTTGATTTGGTCTCACCTGCGGTTCTCAGCATCCTTTCATAGCAGGTGTCCTGCCCTTGGTCCAAGGTGCGCCCCTAGCGACACGTTTATGGACACAGCTGCTAACCAATAGGAAGCTTGTCTTGCCTCAGTTACCGGCTTCTTGGCGTTCGATTGGTTGCTAAGGGCGGGGCACTCACATCCCGAGCAGTAGCGCTGTCAGCTGAGGCGGCACGACTCCTGGAGGAGAGAGACGAGGAGGATTGATGAAAACAAGCCACCGAATCACATAAACAAAGAACTGGTGCTAGGAAATGATCCTGTAGTGGCCGAGGTCGACGCAGAAAAGGTACAGTTAATCTAAATGATTCGCCAGTGCTATGCCCGGTGCTGTTTAACGGCTCTGTGTCAACCACAAAGGCAACCGAGCAATTTCTTAATACAACATCGATAGCTCTAACTACCACGGGGGGCTTCTACTAGCTCTTTAGCAGCTGAGTTAGCCATAGGCTTAGCCGGTTACAGTGGTCGGCCATTAAAAGAAAGAAAAGGAGAATGTGACTTAACCTAAACTCGCTTCTTTAGTTGCCTCGGTGCCACCAACACAGCGAACAATGCCGAGCGGCTTTGTGAGGCAGGTTAGCTAAAGCAACAGTGTTTATCTAAAACAGCGACTATCATAGTAAATCACACTTTATGATGGCTACGCTACACTTTAGCTATCAGCGAGGGAGCTAATGTAAATACCAGCAGTGCTACTTGTCAGTGATTACAATCTGGGAGCATTAAAAAAAAGTGTGTCACGTCTGGAAGAGAAAACACGCACGTCTCTCAGTTCCGGTGCCCGTCTGATACCCTGTCTGGGCCTTTTGGACCCCTCACCGATGAGGTGTTTTTCGTCATTGAGAAGACGTATAGAGTTGTGGGCTGTGGATCAATGTGTAGTCCAGGTCGGGTGGTCTCCCGTTGTTATTATCCCATTGCTGAGATGTCCAGAAGCAGTCAGCTTGGATGTTTTGTGAGAGGAAGCCAGTGTTTGAGGATGTATCATAGCAGGCAGCAGTACCCTGCTGACTGTTTTAAATGTTTTGAAATCTGATTGATATTTAATAGGGGTTTTGTGCTCTTCTGTATGTGTTGTGTTGTACTGTGCTGTGGTGAAGTGTGCTGCTCACACTGTTCACACATCTCAGGCTTACTCCCTTTCTTTCTCATGAATCATAGTCCTCTTCATCACTCCAGCTTTTTTGGCACAGCCAGTCAGCAGCAGCAGTAGGAGTGACCCAGTTAACTCTATTGTTCTGGGTATGGATTTACGCTATGTATAACACACATACACACACACAGACAGACATTTTGACATGTGTGTCAGAGTATTGTGCTTCTCTGAGGTTCCTTTGATCCTCTTAAGTTTGTTCCCAGTCTGGATTTCAAGATATACAATTCCTGAAATCCAGACTGGTGTTTTTGGAATAAGTTTCCTCTACACCAGTCTAGTTTGATTTCATTTTTAAATAAGCAGAATGCATTTGCACAGATAGTGATTATTCTTACAGATTCAAAGCTTATTTAAGGAAGTCCTTCTTTAATTGTTTGAATCTGAAACTTTTTTTAAGATTTAAATTTTCTTGTACTTGCTGTTTAATATGTGGAGCTGCTTTATAATGCGCTGCCCCACTCGGGCTTCAATTGCCTTTGTAGCATGACTGATTTATACATTAGCACCACTGTAGTGGAGCAAAAAGCCCTGCATTTATTACCTTTTAGCATCATCAAACCACATTAAAAATTCATTTTGAGAGAAACTTTATTATTTAAAATTAGAATTGGCATTTGTTTCTGTGCATTTAGTTGTAGAGAATATTGGCTATTCAAACAAAGAGTTTGCTATCAGCCACTATCCATGTGAGAGTATCATTTTAAAATTTTTGGCCCTCTATTATCGGGTTTCTTTCACCCCTTTTATGATACTTGAGACTCTGTTTTTTGGCATGTTAGTGTAAATGGCTGAGCTCTTTTAAGCTTTACCGTCTATTTGTCGACAGGCCCTTCAATCCCGCTCACAGGTCACAGAGATCAGATCTAAGGAGCTCATGACGAGTGGATCAGACAACCTTTTTTTTATTTTTTTCCAGACAACTTTTAACATGAGTGGCAGAGACTAATCTGGTATAATGCTGCTGTAAGTTTCCAAAATATATTTTTGGAAGCTTAATTAGGGTTGTACGGTGTGGATGAGCATGGCCACCCTTTATTTGTTTAAGTAAATCTGCCAGAAAGTAACTGCTCAGCCATCTCCACACACACACACGCGCGTATGTGTGAACAACAGAAAGTGCGACCTCACACTCTGGACTGGTGAACCTCAGTCAGCTGAGCTCTCTGTCTTTCCTCACCCTCTTTGTTCCCATAGATACCACTAGACACCTCACTCCCACTGCCTTACATAACGTGGTTCTTCTGCCAGAGACACACCAGTTGACTCATACACAGAAGACATCATCACACAGTCCTTACCATCACGCTCCCTGTTTGTTTTGCCCCAGGTGCTCATTTTATGGGTGTGCTGTTCTCCGAATATTATTCAGAGAGCAGCTAAATAGTTTTTGTCTTACATGGCCTGTTAAGCCTGTTTGAGCGGCGTGTCGATGTATTGATTTAACAGAGAATTAATTGAATTTGCTTGTGTGTGTTTTGTTTGTTTTGTGTGTGTGTGTGTGTGTGTGTGTGTGTGTGTGTGTGTGTGTGTGTGTGTGTGTGTGTGTGTGTATGTGTGTGTGTGTGTGTGTGTGTTTGTTTTAAGATTTTAGGAAATTGTTGAGGGAGCGTTGTTTCACGCCTGTAGATTTAATGGAGCTCTGAGGC
>NW_024582470.1:151278-181360 GCF_018398535.1 Haplochromis burtoni
GAATTAATTGAATTTGCTTGTGTGTGTTTTGTTTTTTTTAATCTCTCCTTTATAGGTTGTTTGTTTTGTGTGTGTGTGTGTGTGTGTGTGTGTGTGTGTGTGTGTGTGTGTGTGTGTGTGTGTGTGTTTGTTTTAAGATTTTAGGAAATTGTTGAGGGAGCGTTGTTTCACGCCTGTAGATTTAATGGAGCTCTGAGGCTGTTTGATTATGCATTAGCCCGCACATTGGAGACTCCAGAGATACTGTTATATAACACAGCTCTATATGGAAAGACATATTGCTGTGTGTATGTGTGTGTGTGTGTGTGTGTCTGTTTACATGTACACTTCAATGGCTAGTGTGATGTAATGCCGTGATGCATTTTTTTGTAATTGATGTTTTGATGTCTCATTTTGTTTTTAAAATCAAGCCATCAGTCCTTGCTTTTATCTTTTCTGAGCTGCAGGCAAAGCTAATTGTGTTTAAAACAATCTTGTCAACATACAAACTAACAAACCTGACCTCCTCAGAAAGAAACGCTATTGGTAAGCAGAGCTTTTGTTTCTGTAATGGGCTCAAGAGGGCACCATTGTAGAGCCGGTGTTTGGGCATGATAATGGCAGGAGAAAAATAAAGATGGAAGATAATCAGTTGTTAAACTACCAATGTGGACAATACAGCTACAATACTGAGAAAAAAGTGCTGAGTCACCCCTCATTTCTTTATATTTTATCGGGAAAATGAAAAATAGGTGCAGTGATTTGTTGAAGCATGCAAAAATAATGCAAATACATTATATAATGCAAAAACAGAGTTTTTACACTTCTAACAAGCTTGAAAGTCAATATTTGGTGTGACCACCTTTATTATTCAACACAGCCTGAAATCTCTTTGACAAGCTGTCTTGTTATATCTCTAAGTAGTCTTCAGGAATAGTTCTTGGGGCTTCTTGAAGGACATTCAAAGCTCTTCTTTGGATGTTGCTGCCTTTTATTCTGCTCTCTGCCAAGATCCCACACTGCTTCAGTAATGTTGAGGTCTGGACTCTGTAGAAAGACGAATCCATGGCTGATAGTGTTGCTTTGTGTGTTTTTCTCTCCAGGTATGCCTTTACTGCATTAGAAGTGTGTTTGAAATCATTGTCACGCTAAAAAAAGAAGACTCCACTATGTTTTACTGATACCTGTAGACTGTTGTACCGCTCTCCTGATCTCTTGGTTCAAACCAAGTAGTTAAGATCTGTTTTTGATTTTTAGTTAGTCAAGTTCTTGTGCAGTTTGACATACCTTGGCTATTTCTCCCTGTTTCCCTTCCACTGAGATCATTTCTGATGAGACCACAGCAAACAGTAGATGGGTCAACTGAAAGGCCAGATGCATCTCTCAGGTCCTGTCTGGATCTGGCTTGTTTTCTATTCCTTAAAGACATGACTTTCAGATACTGTTCATCTGCTATTAATACATTTTTATATACCGCCACTTCTTTTTGTAAGATATGACACATTTTGAGATAATAGCTCCTTCACATCTGCCTTCATGTCGGTAATTTTCATTGATTCAACTAAAGAAATGGGGTCATATTATGTTTTGTTTTATTTTTTTGTTTTTTGTGACAGGCTGTCTTATGTTATGGTTGAATGGTTCTTAGATTAGTGTTAAGTTGCTTAACAATTGAAAGACAATCCTCTGAAAATGGTCAGAGACAAGGACCGGACTGAAAGTGATTGAAAAAGGTATTTTCAAAGACCTGCAGAGAACCTGAGGCAAAATATCACAATAGGGTGGCAGACAGTACAGTAATTGTAGTGGTGCATTGCAAACTTTTAAACGTGATCAATTTTAAACTCGTGACACATCTTTTCACTTGTATAGGCTGTTTTAATCAATTGAATCTGTTTGATGTTTGAGTTTAAGTCAACAAAAATGAATTATTAGTCTGATAATCAAGCCTTCTATTCTTCCCCAGCACTGGCTAAAAATAATTACACACCTTTATGGAATGCAATTCTTTTGCGTACAACCTTGTACGCAGTGTACAATGTGGTGTTCATACTTTACACTATAAAACAAAAATCAAAGTAGTTTTGAAAGCATGCGGAAAATGCAGCCGCTAAAAGTGAAAGTTTCATTTTCACTCTGAGAAGTCACTCTCAGCTTAAACCCTGCCCAAACATGCGGTAAATATAAACATGTCAGTTACTTTGCCTGTTTAAACCAGTTTTATGAAGGCATGCATGTATAAAGTAGGTGTTGTACTTAATCAGCTTTGTTCAGCACACACCAACCAGCCAATTCTAACATTTAGTGACATCATGAAGGATTCCCTTACTTTTAATTCAATGCTAATTCCTTTGTACTGTTCACAAGGAAAATTTGAATGTAGGATTCTTGCATGTAACTTTTACTTAAACAAAAACAATTTGCTAACCTGCATTTTTTTTATTGTCACACACATCAATGATGATAATGATTTAGTAAGACTGAAAGGTATTTGGTGCTTGATTTAGCCACAAAGTAAAATCACTCTCCTTTATTATAAGTGTTAACTCAAAATATGCACTCAGTCATACGCTCTTGCGGGAGCAAATGTCCCCTGTGATCTGGACTGATGCTTGTGGTGAGGCGCGGGTGTCATTAACTGTGAACTGAATTAGTCTTGATTTTTTGCTTAGGACCAGGAGTAAACTTGTTTATCTTCTCTTGTTCGACCGGCTTGCTGAGTGTACGGGGGAGTCTGGGAAACTGCTAACAAGACAACGTATTTGACTGACAAGAGAGATAAAAGTCCCCTGTCACAGAGGTCCCAGATGGTGCAATTTAAATAGTAGGTGGAGGGATGATCAGAGAAGAAATACAAGGGGGTTGCTTTGGGCTGCTGAGGTTAAACTAAGAGGTACAAAGCAGAAAAAGGTGAAAAAATTGGGTTTAAAATGACCATCATTCTCAGATTAATAATTAATTCTATGAATCTTGTTAATCTAGGATGTGAACACATGGAAAAAGCAGCAAAAATGCAATTTTTGATTTTTAAAATAAAAGATCCCACAAAAAATGGTTGTGGCACAGTCTCCTTTGACTTAGACTGTGTGGGAGGAAGTAGTTTCTACATTTCAGACTGAATGTTGAATGTGAGACTGGATGGCTCCGCTTTGTCTTCTCAGCTCAACTTTCACCTCTGACTTGCAGGGACACATTTCTTTCTTTGTTGGCAGTGTTGTGGCTGATAACTAAAGTTGAAAAGCTGCACAGTCTACATAAAACTGAACAAAAACAGAGGGACGCTCAGGGGAGGAATCACAGTTAAGGAATGGCAGCTGTTTATTTTAGCCTATGACCCTGTGGTTTGTGTGTGTGTGTCTCTTTGGGTCTATTTGGTTGTCCCATAACACCAAAGCATGTCTGTACTGCGGGCAGAAGCTGGTGCTTATCTCATAATTCATATTCAGGCTGATTTGTGTGCAGGCTGTTAAGTAACTCAGAAATTATGACAAAAAAACTAATATTATACTAATAGTCAGGTCAGGTTGTTTCTAATACATATCTTAATGCAGATAAAATGAAAATGCAGAAAAGACAGATACTTTTATCTGTGGGGTTTCTTTGATTGGTTGGTCAGAATTAAAGATTAAATACAGAATAAAAGTCTCCTGTTTGTGCATGTGTGTGTTCATGTGAGGAAGAGTGAATGAGTCTGTTTTTAATAGTTGGCTGTTGTACTGCCTTAGGGGACGGCACGCCTCTCTAACTGACTTTGGCACCGAGCCTCACTGTGCCTGTTTGCCAGCCGTTAACTATTTCCTTGCTCTTTGTTTTGTCTCCAGACACTAGCTTGTGTGATGTATTTATTTGACCTTTGACCTTGATGGCATTTGAAGTCTCCTTTGTTTGTGGTGATTGTGGAGATTCAAGAAAGACAGATTACAAAATTCAAGGAAGGAAAATTCTCATTTCCTGTTAGCAGCCAGTGGCCGGTGTAGCTTCAAGCAGACGGCCTGAAGCAGGGATGAGAAGAGGGCTACAGAGTTGTGGTAACGTCACTTCTTTCTAAAGCCACATGCCTTACGTATATATTTTTTCATTTTCAACAAAGACATCACTTCCTGTGAATAAAAAGCATCACCCTCTGCACAACACCATCTCGCTTTATCCAGCATTTTTCACAATGCGTTTTCCCACTCCACTGAACCTGCAAACAGTGTTTAATGTGTAAAGTGGGTTTAGTGTTTTCCCATAAGAGAGAGTTTTAATCATCCTAATTAAACCTGTGTTGCAGTCTTTACATGGAGGGCGTGAAAGTTTTGTTTTCACACCTACATGCGCAAAATCCCGGGATGATTCACCAAGTGAAGCTGATGTCATGACGATGGCATACACAGCAGGAAGTCACCGGAGGATATGGAGCTCCCAAGAGATGTTTACCACCTTACCTGCAGAGAGAAGATTGAGTGAGGAGTAAAGAAAGATTACACTTTTTTAATAAAGAATATTTACTTGAATAATTCATGTAGTGTAAGGGTTTTGAAAAAAGACCCTGCACATTATTTGCGAGGCTTTGACTTTAAAAATTTCCATTTACATATTGAGGAAGACTTTTAGTAATGTGAGTTAGGATTAAAGGATTAGCATTAAAGAACCACATAATTAGGGTTAAACTAAAACAGTGCAGTGTATTCCCTGTGAGATTTGTTTTTGGATAAGGGGCTGGGATGTCATTTGCGTTTTGACATTTGGCGTAATTCCTGGTCCCTTTCCAGAATTAGATCAAGGAAGTTTTACCTTCAACAGTAACAGTAGCCTACTTATATCATAATGTTGTAACACTTCCGTGTATAGCTGTCATTGTTTTCTTTTTTTTCATGAGTGTACATAAATATGCATTTGCCAGGCTTTATTTGACAGATTTAAAACCACATGACAATCACACCCCACAGTTGTCTCTGAAATGTGTGTACTAATCAGCAGCTGATTGTTTCAAACATAATTTTAGGCTACTGTGCTTCCTGTTTGTGTTTTCACCCACCCAAACACCCTACCCCCCACCCCTCCAAGCTTTGTTAATGGGTGTGTCTGTCCTCAGGAATCCTACACCATTAACAATTGAGGTTACTGTAACTGGCTAAACAGCTTCGACCAGTGAGCGCAGGGTATCTGACACACCAACACGCAGTGTTCCGGCTATCCAAAGCAGTAAACAGATGCCATTCTTTAATGGTCTACTGCTACGCGAGAGGGAAAAAAGGATGAAACAAGAGTCAGGAAGCAGGTGTGTGAGAGAGGACGCAAGAAAGAAATCATTTTTCTCATTGCCAAAAATGCCTCTGTGAGGGAAGGTGAGTAGGAGAGAGGAAAAAGAGAGGAAGAAAATGCGAGGGAGTGGAGGGGTAAAAGAACCACCCAGATTTAACAAACCACCCAATCAAGCTGCGTTCTTGGAATTGGCTCCCTCCCCTTTTTTCACCACCTGAGAGTGAAGAAACACAGCTGTGCCTCAGAGGGCTGAAAAAGACAGAAGGAGAAACGCTCTGAGAGCAGGTGAGAGTTGAAGTGGGGCACGCAAAGAGAAGAAAGGTTTTATAGAAAATCTGCTTTCAAATAAAATAAGATTTTTTTAAAAAAAAATGTTTTCAAAATCTTAAACAACTGTGAGAAAGCCTCGAGAGGAAGACCTGAACTCTCAGGAGAACTGTGTAACAACAAAGCGATGAGCTCACTGTCTCGGGATTGAATGAACACAACATAAAGAGAATAAACCCTGAAAGGAAACTGGATACCAAAATGTGGGGAAAAAGGTGAAGAGTGAAAATGGACTGAAGGGCCTTTTTAAGTATTTTTCCTTCCTCTGGGACAAGGATTTTTTTTATTTTATTTTGAGTCTTCTGTGGAACAATGTAAAGTTGTCTTTCTTCCTCTGAGGAGGGCTACATTTTGACAATATTCTACGAGGTGTCGGTGAGCTCCTGTGGAGACTGGCTAATGAGCAAATAGGGGAGACATGTCTCTAGAAGATGTCAAAAGCACCACCAGCCTTGGGGCTGAAAGCAGTGCTTCAGATCATTGCAATGGCCACTGTCTGAACCAACATCAGGATCACGGGGTGAACCAAAGTGAAGGCCAGGATGAGATCGTTCTGGACCGTATTGCCTCTCTGTCAGTGGATAAGTTTGATCCCAGTGACTTCACAGGGAGGTTTTCAAAGATCCAGTTGAGGTCCAGAAAGAGAAGAGGGATCATTAATAGAGGTATGTGGAGACTGGCTCTACAGATTTTGTGTGTTTTGGGGTTTTTTTTGTTTTCTTCTTCTGAAGAGCACAAATGTGAATGAACACAAGATGAGTCAACACAGAGAGGGGGCAATGAGATACATGTTTTGTAATATTCCCAGGAAGTTTGAATGTGATTGCTTATTTGTCATGACCTGAGGAGTTAACTTTAAGGGTGGAAATGGCAGAAAGACAGGTCGAACATCCAGCTGAAAAAATGATCCTCCGCTCGCCAGCTGGAATGTGGGTGTGTGCGGTTTTTAGCCGCTTTGAGATTTTAAATAACTCAGATCTTCTGCTACCTGTTTAGACCCCGTCTGCCTCTTTATGTACACCACTGCAAAGCTCGTCTTTGTTGTCACTTGGAAACTAGACTCGACAGGTGTATTTGTTGTGGGTTTTGAAGACCCTGTGAAAACTGATACCCTCTGTGTCTTTAGAAAATACCACAAGGTTACTCCACTGATCATGAATCCAGAAAGAGGCATGCCATTTCTGGCCTCAGGATTGTTGTTTTCCTCAAACCACTTGTTCTCTCTCAGCTTACCTTAAACTCTGTGAATTGTATGTCTATACACTTCCAACATTTTAGGGAGTCTTTACAGGTACACTTCGGATCAGAGTATTGTTTAAATTTTGTAATAATGTATCAGTTTTTAGATTTATTAAGTCAAGTAATACTGAATGGCATTTGAAGGAAGATCCAATTGAAGGCACTTTAGGATAAGAAAAGCAGAATGCTTATTTTGTGTCTCTGATTGGACTTGAAAAAAGATGGAAACATAGGTGCATGTTGAAGAGTGAAAAGGGGGAATTTTGGTGTGAGGTAGTGTCTGTGCAACAAAGCAGCACCTGCACAAACATGCCTTTATTGAGACTTCTCAATAAATGAGCTTGTAGAGTGCAAATGTCAAAGAAATGCGGTGAAATGTAAGATTATAGAAGCCTCTGCTGCTGAGATAATGTACATGTGTTAGTCTTTGATGGTACACAAATGTGTTCTCACTAGAGTTATCTGACCCAGCTGTGTCAAGGACACACTACTGTGTGAGCCCCGAGCCTCAAACAGCCTCTCTGTGGTCGTTTGAAGCAATTTATTTGCAATCTGTGTTTATGCGTGAGAGTGTGCTCATGTGCTGTGTTATGCTGGTTCGGTTAGCATGACAAAAACACATCACATTAACAGATGTCTGACACATGTTGACTTGTTTACTATGGTTTTTGTGATTGTGTCAATTTGATTTATGAAGCTGAAATGAGTAATACAATCACAGATGAATAGACATTTATGCTAGAAGTTCATTCCTTGATTGAAATGTAATATTAAACATCCACAGCTCCAACATCTCCATCATTAGGTCGTGAATGATAATGCTCCAGTGAAACGATGTCTGTCTGTGCTAGACACAATGTATCAAACAGTCTCTGTTTGACTGATGAAATTGTGTAATCTCACTGGGATTACATTTCAAGTGTGTGTCTTTGATTCAAAGATGTTGTTTAAAGGACATACCATTCGCTCCCTCTATTGTTATTGTAAATTGTTAAAGTCACAACTGTTAATTTTAATTTAAGAGAAACAATAAATACTTGATTTATCTCAAAAGTTGGCAAATTAGTGTGATACTAAAAAAGTTTTTTAAAAAGTGATTCAGTTTTGAGGTACGGTGACGATCACATGGTTAACTATGACTGTGACTCTGTGCCTGTTATAAACTTTCTCCTCATGCTGAAAGTGAGAAATCGCCTCTTTCTGCATCACTCTCTGTGTTTGTGCTGATGTGGAGGGCAGCTATTTACACCTCTGTACCCATTCTGTGCCACTCAGCAAGTGGGAAGTGTTATATTCATGTAGTGTAAGACTGTCTCCACCCTCCCTGTGACAGCCACTCAGATAACAACTTTTCTGGTTGAAACATTTTCACTGTCATATTAGATAGTTGACACATGGCAAATATTGGCATGAACAGCTCTGATCTTTCCAGTCTAGAAGAGGTGACGTCAGATCATCATCATCATCATTTATTCCTTTACTTTAAAAGCAAAACAATAAAAAAATAAAAGCCCCAGCAGTGAAAGCTGTTCTGGAGTTTACTCTTGTTTGCTTCCCTTCTCTTATCACTTCTGAGCTTGGCTTCTGTCTCTCATTAGCCACTGTTTGCTGTCTGACTAGAATATATGTAACTCCACACATGATTTTCTTCTTCTCTTCTACTCAGGGCAGGGTTGGGGATACATTGACATGCTCCACCATCTCATGATACAGAATGGTTTTCCACAAAAGGCCCCTTCGTACTTTCAAAAGCTGAAAGGGTGGTGTTGTTTCTTCACATTCTGTTGATAGCATTAGTTCAATCTGAAGCCTGTAAACGGTTTTGATTTAGAATGAGTAGCATTAATGGAGATGACTCAGCTACTTATCTTGCAGATAGTCTGTTTAGCGTTGCTGGTTTACACACTGCACATGATTTAAGCTCCACCTTTGATTGTTTAGATGGAGTGGCCCCCTAGTTAGCAACCATCATTAGCAGTGGAGTCTTTTGGGCTAAGCTTTGTAGAAGTGTGCAGTGGCTCGATGTTTCCGAGGCTTGCATACCTAGCTAGCATCCAAGGTAGCATACCTTGATGTGGATAACGTCCTCACACCTCCTCGCTAATGTATTGTTTTATAACCATCTTATAACTGCCACATTTTCAGAACAACAGGTTTGCATTATCTGATGCTGAGCAGCCTCATGCTTATTGATTGTATCACTCATTCATTGCACCACAAAAGGTCAGGTTATTATGTTAGCCTTATAAACAGACGTATAAATACAATAAAAATGAATTGGTGACCCATTATACTTGTAGACCAAGTATAAATGAAATCTTAATTTACGCTTCACATGTATAAGTACCCTGTATATATATGTGTGTGTGTTCATGTGTGTTTGCCTGTGTGAGTAAAGGAGTCACATTCCAACAGCTGGCATGCCCGGGCCCCTGCTCAGAATGTGAGGAATCTCAGCCGCTCCATAGGGGTGTGTTCATCTCTATGTCCATGATTTTTTTCTCTCTCTCTTTCTTATAGGCTCCATATGTGTGTCATTGTAACCCAATGGGAAATATGCCCCCTTTCCCCGTTGTAAGTCCTGAAATTTTATTGATTGTCCTATTGTGCATCTGCGCTGTGCTCCGGCGAACACTCTGCAGGCTTCATTTACATCAGTCAGAGCAGAAAGAGTCAAACGGCAGTACATAACAATTCAAATTTCCCATATATAGCCCCACCACCACCACCAGCCGGCACATGTAACTGTTTAACCTAATGTGGGTCAACAAGCAAACATGCAAACATTTTCATGCAGTCTCATGAGCAAGACTGGATGAGTAAGATAAGAGTGCAGACTTTTAAATATTTAGCTGTCATCTCATCAGTACAGCACTTGGTGCACCAGAAGTCAAGTGGTTGTTATACACAGGATGTTTTGAAAGTTTCAGGAGAACATTTTGAAAATTGCTTCATATCTAATGATTGTCAGTTGGGCTTGATTGGCTTGTATGCAGGTTAACAGACAAAATTGTGATTTGCTTATTCTGTCAGGCCCAGCACCGTGATGGGACAACAGACGTTGCAGACAGGAATAGGCTTTCAGTGCTTCTTTGATATATTTCTCCTCCTGTGGGATTAAACTGTAATTGTCTGTTAATATGAACCAGGCCATCCATGCTTGGCAGCTCTCCTGTGAGCTGCCAAGCTTTGCATAATACTGTATCCTATACACTCTTTACTCTTCCTCTCACTCACATTTTTTTGCTCTCCCTCCCTCGGCCGCTCACATGTCCTGTGGCACTTCCGCTGTTCATCCAGGGAATTGCACAATGACCCTAATTATCCACTTGTACTTCCAAGCTTTTTCAGCCAACCGTAACATCACTGCCACAACTTTGTGCTTAGGCAGACATTTTCAAAGGCTTTTTAAGGTAGAAAGAATTTAGTTTGTACTTAGGTACACTAAAGACTCAGTTAGAAGTTGAACTAAAGCTATGAGATGTGGCAGGTTATTATGAGATGCTAGCAGAGTCCTGACATACAGTGTGTTGGTATTGGCCTGTGTATCTACTTAAAGGAAGACAAAATTAAATATCAGCTGCACTGCTGAGGTAAGGGATGCTTCATCAAGCAAAGCAGATTAAAATCTCTTAAGCTGTGATAAGCAAAGGGAGCCAACTCTTTGCTTCGATTTGACTTTTCACACCATGACTCTGTATCTTCTCACTACACACTCAAGACAGCAGAGATACCTCGTTTGCAAAAAAAAACAAAGAATCAAGCTCACATTCGCCACATTAAATATTTATCGTCTGGAAATGATATCCAGCAGCACCAAGGCACCTGAAATGATCACAAAAACATTCACTCAGATGTCGCGCTGTTAATTACGTGATCAAATTTGTAAAGCATGAACATTGCATCTAAATTATTGACAGGTTAATTTCCCATGTGCCACATGAATCATTTCAATTCTGCCAGAGGTGTGAAGCAGTTGTACCAGCTGATAAGTCAGGAATAAGTCAGACTTCATTATCAGTGTCAATGTCTAGGCTGGCTGACAACAACAACACATTTCATTAAAAAAAAAAAACTCTATTCATCTGAATGGTGTAACAAAAAGGTTAAAAAATAACTCTTTTGCTTGATTTAATGAATAAAAAAATCACTGCAAGCCAACTAGTGACAATGATGATGATGAATCATGGAGGGAACATGAATGTCTGCACCCGATGTAACTTGCACATGTATTGAATGGTGTTAAAAATATCCATTTAAAGAAAGAGAAATATATTTTAGTTTTATTTTTGTTTATTTTTTGTCTTCTTCTTCCTTCTGGGATTTGGATACAACAAGAAAAGTATGCATACTATACACAAAAACACACTATTGCCCATTTCTTGTTTTTATACTTAAGATGAATTATTCTTAAATGAAGACATTGATCTGACACATGTAAAATGTAGCCAATTGTGTTTATTGTTATCATTTTATTATCATCTCTCTACCCTGTGTTCATTTGAGAACACAGGGTCGGGAGGGCCAGGATGAGGGCCGTCAACTCATCAATTGTTTCTGCATTTTGCTTCTCCAGTTTCTGGCATCTTTGCTTCACTCCTTCTAATGTTGCTTGTGTTTCTCCAAGCTTTTCTTTCAGTTCTTTAGCTGATGCCTCCTGTGTTAGATTTGCCTTAAGCATGTCTCTATTTCTCTCTTGTGCGTTGTTGTGCAGGTGTTCTAAGTGCTCATTTCTTCTCTGGATTTCTTTAAGCGTATGCTGCAGGTCTTCTTGTATTTTCTCTTGTTGTTGCTTTTCCGCCTGCATTTCACTGTTCTGGCGCCTCAAGTTGTTGAAGTTCAACAAGATCCCATTAATGAACTCTGATTATTTCTTGCAATTCCACTGATACTACGCTGCATCTCCGAGCATAGCTTTTCCACTTTTTCATTTTCTCCTTCCAGTTCAGTTGATTTTTCCTTCATTTCATTACAAAATTCTTGCATTTGTACATTTTTCCTCTCAAGGTCCTGGAGAATAAGTTTTTCTTGTTTCTGTTGTTCTTTCTGTTCCTCTTCTACCTGAAGAAGCATTTTATTTTTGAATTCTGTTTCATCAAGCTTTACCTTGAGCATTTGGTATTGTTCCTCCATGCCTTTGAGTTTGCACTGCATTTCTCTCTGCTTTTTGTCTTCTTCCTCCTTTTCTTGGAGGATTTCTTTAAATTTTTCCAGCGCTTAATCAAGTTTTGCTTGGCGCTCCTGATTTTTTTTGGCCCATGTCTCGGAGATCCCACTGCATCACCTCAATAGTAGCATTCCTGTCTTGAAGCTGGGCAGATATCTCTTTTACTTCGGCGCTCTTTTTCTTGTTCTCTTTAATCAGGAACGCAATCTGCTCTCGTGCTTGACCAAACATTATTCCCCAGCCCTCATTAATAATGTTTATGTCAGGCTGGCGTTGTTGTCTTTCTTCAAGGTGTCTATTTTGTGCTTCTATTTGTGTTCACTTCTCCTGGAGTTGAAGCGTCTCTTCTTCAAGGTGTTTAATTATCTTTGGTAGGTTGTAGTTCTCCTTTCCTTTCCTTCTTTCCTCTAATGCCCTTTGAATGAATAAGGCGCCATCTGGGGAAATTGGCTGGCCACACCAGGAAGGAGAGGCGGCGTAATCCTTTTTTCTTTGTTGGTATTTTCTTGGATACATGTTGGAATTTGTGCACAGTTACTCTGAAAAGGTTTCCAAATATTTCCAAATGTATCTGGTCGAACGTTTGAAGACTGTGAACAAACTGACTAAAATTGCTGCTTTTCACTTGTATTTATGGAAAATCAATAATCAAAGGACTTAAGATTCCTTGCCAATGAGATTGTGACATGGCATTTTAGAATGGGAATATTGTTTTAAAACCCTTTTCAAAATTAACTTAATATTTGAGTGAAAAGATTGAAGAAAAAAAAAGTGGGGTTTTTTTTCTACATAATAGAGCTATAATAAATGTTCTGGGGGGTTTAAGTACAGAAATCAGCTGCTAAAATATTTTTATTGACTTTTGGTGTTGGGAATGATTTACAGTCTGTTCTGTAGGAACGCTGAATTAATATATTGGCTGTCTGGCCCCTTCTGGATACATAATAGTTGCTGAAGGAGATTTTTTTCATCCCCAGCTGATCTCCATCCATATTTATATAAAATCTAGCATGCTCCACACCACACAAAGTAAGAAGCCAGTTAAAATCTGTGTGTGATACCTTAGGTGGTGCTGCACTGACCAGTTGTTTCTGGCAATTTGTTGGTTCAGCCTGCCTATCACTGCTACTCTTGGCTCTTATTGGTCAGTGCAGGCTGACGGCATGCTCACTCAGCACAATATGAAACAGAGCAGGAAAACAATAGAAACATTAGTGCTGTTAGTCTGCTCCATTATAGCTACAGCGGTATGAAAACTGCCATTTCATTGTCACTCACTCACTAGTTTTCACCTTCCCAGTTTATCGCCCTCTATTTTCAGCATACCCTCTATGTAGCACTAGCTGGTGTGTGTGTGTGTGTGTGCGTGTGTGCGTGTGTGCCCCCCTCCCCCCCGCACTCTTTCTCTGTCTTCCCTCTAAGAGGATTGGCTGCTTGCGTCTACCAACATCTGTGTATCACTGTCCTGAGAGAGCAAAACAGAGAGGGGATGGGGGGTGTTAGCCAGCAAGATAGCAACACAGAGCTCAGGCAAGCCTGAGAGACACTATTTCTCTTTCTCTCTGGCATACACACACTCTTCCTCGTGCACACACGCAAACAAACGCACACACTCAGCAGTAGACAGCCGCAACATCCGCATCGCTCGCTGCCCACCCGCATCCTTCTCCCCCTTTCTCCGAGCCTTATTCCTGTCGGAGCGCTCTCCTCTTTCTCTTACTTGCTCCGTCTGCAACGCCTCATCCTGCCGTCCTGTCCCCGCTCTGCTGTCTGTCACCGTGGCGACATAGCCTCTGCAGCCATGGCGACCAGCCAGCAGGATTCGGGCTTCTTTGACATCAGCCTCAAGTCTCTGCTGAAGTCCTTTGGAGGCAGTGAGTACAGCTAACAGATCACTGTTGTTGTTGCTTGCTGCTGTGCCCAACAAATGTGTGATACAGTCTGCCCTCAACTCATCATTAATGGATCCTGCAGTGTGCAGACTATGCTTATTTGTGTTTACGTTTGGAGTTCAGGGACAAACGGACGGCACACAATGTGATCGACACTGTCAACATTTGGCAATATTACGTAACGTAATAATGGAAGACAAGTAGTTGAGCAAGAGCTCCAGAGAATGAGGGTAAATCTGGCTTCTCAGCAGTTTTCTATACATAACATTACTTAAGAGAAAAAAAAGTGTCACTATTTGACTTTGAGCCTGGTACAGAAATTCTAAAGTCAATCAGAATTTGTCAATAAATAAAAACAAAACAAAGCTGTCCGTTTACATGTGATATTATTATGTGCGGTCCAGAAGACTCAAAATATCTGTTTACAAAACAGAAGGTAAAGCCACTGTAGGTCGCTGTGAGGCAGTCCGTCACCGGCAGCATCTCTCTCGACTGTTTTCACTGGGACATACTGTACTTTACAAATCTGAGACATTACAGTAGTCAGAAGACATCGCTGTATTATCGCCCCATTTGGACTCATCTGCGTGCAGCCTGTAGTTTACCTTGTAGAGAATGCAAAAATAAGCAATAAGGCTTTGTTGTTGTTGTGCTGCAGTGATTTTCCTGTACTGGCTGATCACTTCTTGTGGCAGTCTTCAGTTTGTTTATGTGTGCCTCTTTGAGAAGTCTCTAGATTCCATGAGAATTTCTTGCCTTTCGCACAGCTCATGTGTCAGGTGTGCTTTGAAGGTTACTGACAGCAGGGGTTACGTCGGTGCAGTGGTTAAGGAGGAATTTCATGGGCCGTGTCGATGGTTCCCCTTGAGCTATTGGTGATGTAATAAAAAATGAAATCACTGCAGAAACAGACGTGTTTCCTCACTTGTCACAGCTGTAGACCAGACGCAGACATGTTGGTTTTGTTTGGCTCAAGGTCATGATATCGATAGCAATCAGACTTAAAAGCCAAGAATCAGGCTTTTAGCTCCAACTTAGGTTGGTGTTTTAACTTTTAAGTTGCTGTGGAGTGAAATCACTAGACAAATAGCTGACCTCATCATCTCCTGCCATCGCTTTGAAATATTCATGCGTAATGTCAACTACTTCGGCTTTAGTTTTAATCCTTTTTTAAAATTACATCCTTAAAAACATTTCTAAATTCTTTCACCTGTTCACAACAACACGGCAGTATTTTGGATTACAGTGGCTAAGATTTGCACTGCTGTTGATATTCATTCAAATTTAAACCTCTCATAACTACACAACTAAGGGTTAGTTCAAAAATGACCAAGAATAACACAATAAAAACTCCAGAATACCTTTATCTATCAGGTACCAGCATACAGGTTTAGCTCTTCTTGGTCTTGGTGAGTTGAGTCAGTGTGTGTTTGTGTTGTTGTCTGTGCTTTTACAAGTGATTCATCACAGTCCATATTAAACTGCCCTCAGACTGTGCAAGCATGTGCACAACTGATATGTCTTTTCACAAGCCCAGAAAAACGTAAAGGTATTAAATGCTAACCTTAATTTAAACGTCCATATTAGGATTTCTGTGTGACAGCTGCATTGTTGATGCATCAAGATGTGTATGCAGTCACCCTGTCTCATAATGCGTGTTATTCATGACTCATCCCGCCAGGGTGCTTGTCTGCTAGTATGACATGATGGTTGGAG
This sequence comes from Haplochromis burtoni, assembly GCF_018398535.1. NCBI lineage: Eukaryota > Metazoa > Chordata > Actinopteri > Cichliformes > Cichlidae > Haplochromis > Haplochromis burtoni. Next base: position 166,846 of record NW_024582470.1, read on the forward strand.
GTAAACACCAGATGTAAATTCTCTCCACTTGGTCTATTTTTATCAGATAATCTGCTGATTATTTTTAAGACTTGATACCCGCAGTCCAAGTCAGGGTTTTAAAATGTGTTGCTGTCTCCATCCAGCATCAAAACGGCAGTGGAATTTCCTTCAGTGGAATTGTGGCTCAAGGAAAAACAGTGTTGTTATTGTCAATTCTGCTTTTTATTCCTCTTCCTCTTCGTCTCTTTGCCATTTCAGTCCCTTTCGTCCTTTGTCTCGTTCTTGCTCGCACATTTTTAAATACATTTTTCTCAATTAAAATTTGAAATGTATTGTAAATGTAATTAAACCAAGGCAGGCTTGTATTGACTGGACATGGTAGAATTCTGCTGAATTACTCCCTTCATTGCTGAGTTATACAAATGGACTACAGATGATCACAGGAAGTGCTCCACCGCAGCTTTCCTGGGCCGCCACGACTTTCGACTCTCAAACACAAGCTCGTACACCACTGTGTTTCACTGAGCAGTTGTAATAGATTATCTCAGTTTGAGACCACCTTCTATTGTGTGTGAGTGTGTGTGTGTTTCTGTGTATTATGTCTTTGTGCTCATGTGTCTGCAATTGTGTATGAGTAGGGGTCAGTGGGAGTGGTGGGTATGTAAGAGAGTGACCGCCAGCAGTCTATATATAGCACCTCCCTCCGCCCCTCGGCTCGCTCTCGGAGCAGTGTTGAAATTCCAGCCTAACTCTTCTGGTCAGATCTCCACAAAGGGCAGACTTTACTTAACTGCTATTGGCTACTTAAGGACAGCCCTTAACCATTTTCAAAGAAGCACTTAATTTCAATACTTCTTTCCAAAGGGCTTCAAAGAATTCAAGGTCACAGGAATTGTTGTGCAGAGCAGTGTTGGCAGGGCGGAGGCGGAGCAGAAGCAAAAGTAGAAACTGATAGCTGACCTGTAGGCTCATATAGCTCTCGAGCACGAGGCCCTACGCAGCCTCTAATCTACTCAAACCTCTCCTGGAGCAGGACACTGGAAAGGTTTTTTGATCCCTGTTGGTAGATTGCCCTTTATGACAGAATAAATGGTTGTTGGTTGTCTACTTTTATTTTAAGAAGACACTTCTGCACCTCCTCTTCAACTTTTAACTGGAGCTCTCTTGGCTCTGAAGCATCGAGGCATCTTCACTTGGGCGGATTTGCTCTGGCTATGGCTCCTCCAGTGTGTGGCTGCAGCTCATCACCCTGTTTGATTTGGACTGAATGTGGGATAGAGCTGTAGTGCTGCTGTCATGACAGTTTTCTTTTTGACCTCAGGCTCGTGTGTTTCGCTTTTTCTGTCGTTCATTTTCGTAAGGATGGAGATTTACACTTTTAGCTTTGGTTAAACCGACCGGGTGCCAAAGCTTTACATCAAAGGGACTTCTGTAGCATTTTTGACAATGGTGGAGTAGACAAACGTCCTCTGTGACTTTAACCTCTTGCAATGAATTGCTTTTGTTTTTAATCATGGCTGCTGTATTTCACAGCCTGTAAAATCCCACCGTTTTTGTTTTTTTTCCCATTTCACCCACTGTGTCCTTGTAAGGCTGTCTGCACCATGGAGGTGCCAACGAAATGGAGCAGGGCTAGTGTGATCAGCTTCATCAAGGGCCTTGGTAAGCGTAAAGGCTTGCGCATTCATATGAACACCTGTTTGCAAAGCCTGAGTGCTCAGGTTTAACTCAAGGGGCCTGTCATGTCCATGAGTTAGTATTTACATCTCACCTTTCCTGTGAGGTCAGGTCACATGGTCATGAAAGATCAGTTTGATCTGGCATCGTTCTTAATGCAAGCACACTAGACACATCTGGGAAATGTTGTGGTAATTATTGCTTTGTTTTGTTTGGGGGGTTGGGGAAGTACTTTACACGTTTTTTTTTCCTCCGGCATATTCTGGGAATCAAACCTGCAAATGTTTCATTCTGTTTATTTATCCAAGTATGAGATTTATTACCACAGGAGATAGCACTCAGCTGCGTGAATGCAAAGCAGGGAGGATCGTGTAAGGATTGCCAGAATCGGTGTCCATCGCCGAGCCATAACTCAGTCGAAATTTGAACACACAGATGTGGTTTTTATTAGTTTGAATACAATTTATGCTCAAGAAGATGATTTTTACACTACCCCATTCCTCGTGACTCTACAAGTGAGAATCATCAACCATGAGAGCATTGCAAATATGAACTTCTAATGCATATTCAGCGCTGTTTGTCATGGTTCAGAAAGCAAAAACAGGCTGAAGGCCCAAAAATGATGAGATCTGTAGTTCAAAAACCTTTAGCATTAAATATGCTCCAGTTAGCAGTAACGCTGATAAAAAATGTGTGCACGCTGGGGGCACAGAAGTATTTACTGTAACTCAGGGGTGACCCACAGAGTCAGAGTACTTCAGACTAACTGGCCGGTCTTATATGTCATCAGCTTCTCCAGTGGGGCTGAAGCCATCCATCCCACCAGCCAGCGGTCCCTTGGGTGAGAGGAAGGGCCCCGTCGTCATGGCGCCTGTCAACGTGGACCCAGAGAGCAAGCCGGGCGAGTTTGTCCTAAAAAGCTTATTTGCCAACTTCACCTTGCTCTCTGAACGCAAGATCCGTATCATCATGGCTGAACCACTGGTGAGTGACCGAGCTTCGATTCGTTCTTTTTTTTTTCTCTCCATGACGCTTAGTCCACTTCTGTCTGTGTTACAGCATCATAAACACGCATTTTGGCCATCTTATTTCATTATGTTAGTCATCGGAACTTTGGATGACAGTGTATATTGGCTCGACATTTTTATGCAATCCACAGTTTCCAACCTTTTTTAACTGTCCAGAAAATCCTTTTGAATTGAAGCGCAGTGATCCACACAGGTGTACACACAGGTGTTCACAGACACAAACTACACCTTTCTTGGCTGCTACCTTAAAGCACATTGTGTGCTGTCGGTCTTGCGTGCTGCACAACAACATTCAATATTTAGTATTTATTGTTATTCACTGTTAGATTAATGCGATGGTGCTGTGTTTATTATGTTGCTCTCGTTTTTTGCTTGTTCTTTTTTCTTTTGTTTTTTTTTTTTTCTCTCAACAGGTGATCCGGGAGATTTTTTTTTTCTTTTTAAGTGTCCTCTCTCACTGTCCCTCTTCCCCTCTGTTTTTCTGTTCCTTCATCTTTATTTCTCCCTTTCCTATCCCCCAGCCATGTCTGTCCTGTCTGTAACAACTGAAAATAAAATAAAATAAAATAAATAATAACAACAAAGGTCGATCAAATGGAACAAAACGACAAAGCCGTGACGATCCATTTGGCAAAGTAAATCCGTTGGGTATTTTTGTTGGCGTTCAGGCATCAATTCTGACGGCTAAAAAAACAAATGGGAAAGGCAAAAAAAAAAAAAAAAAAATTCCAGCCAAGCAATAAATGGACAAAGCAGTAAATCAGGGAATGCCTTCTCTTTATCGCTGTGTTTAGTGGATTGTATTTTACCTTGGAAACCCACGCACACTCCAGAGTCAGCGATCAAATACACATTTAACCCAAGGTTTTTTTCCTCTGTACTGTTATCATTTGAAAAAGCAGGCAGTCCTAAATAGTACAGGCTTACATGTACCTGTTAGTGTACTTGAACTGTGCATGTTTACACCTTTGCTTGTCTCTATATGATCATTTTCAGTTTATGGTTCACAATGAAACGCACTGTGTTTCCAGTTTTTTGAACAACAAAGTAACTCTAATATGTCTGAGCCAGAATATTGAACCTCTCATCTCACTTTTTTGTCTGTTTGACAAAGTAAACTTCTTCACTTTTTGTTACATTTAATAAATGCGACTATTAGCTTTGACCTTCTGACCTAGTGATTTATGAGTCTCACTCGCTCTCTTTTTGGACACAATGACCATTTTGTTCTGTCAGGAAACTGAACTGAATTTCTTTTCCTTGAAATTCAAAGCAAAATATTTACATGAGTGTTTTCCACCTCTGTCTGTTCTTATCTGGCAGGAGAAGCCACTAAACAAATCTCTGCAGAGAGGAGAAGACCCACAGTTTGACCAGGTGTGTGTGTCTCATGTGGACACATACTATACACACTGTCACATATTTTGAACAGGACTAACCTTTTTGCCATCCTTTCTCTTTGTCTCTTGGCTCCGTCTCTTCTTCCTGTCATGTCCAGCTGATTAACTCTATGAGTTCTCTTGCTGAGTACTGCCTGCCATCCATCCTGAAGACTCTGTTCGACTGGTACAAGAGGCAAAATGGCCTGGAGGACGAATCCCATGAATATCGACCCCGGGCCAACACCAAGTCAAAAAAGTGAGAGAAGATTAAAATATTGGAGCTGTTTGTGCACATGAACACATGAACTGGATCGTGAAATACCTTCCTTTTAAAATGATTTATTTCAAGCAATGTAGGCTCAAATATTCCCAAACCAGCCTGAAATTTAGATGAGGATGATTAGAGTGATGGTCAGTCATTGTCCAAACATAGGTGTGAATGTCGCGCTTACTCATTAATATAACATAGACATAGAATTTGAGGTAGAAACCAAAATATGACAACTTTGAAGACCCGGCAACATTAATGCATTACATAGCGCAGTCAAAAGTGACCTTCACAGCTCTGTGCACCTGGGCCTAACAGAACAGACACCGTTATTGTAAGTGTACTAATATCGTCTTATGTCTGTCTTTCTCAGTGATGAGCAACAGAAGGACTACTTATTGGAGCGGAGGGATCTGGCGATAGATTTCATCTTTTCACTGGTGCTTATTGAAGTTTTAAAGCAGGTGGGGCACATTTTGCAGTCTGATCTGTTTGGCATAATGTCTTTTAAATGTTTAAAGGAGAAGCACTGATAATAATGCATATTATTATTGTCCTTCCAGAATAGCTCGTATGTGTTTAAGTGACAAAGTAAATGTAATAAAATTACATTTTACTGCAGATCCCCCTCCATCCTCTTTTGGATGGACTCATCCAAGAAGTCGTTAACCTGGCCTTCAAGCACTTCAAATACAAGGAAGGGTAAGACAGACGACCTATAAAAATTATATTGATACAATAGAATGCATTAAATGCATTTTAGTTTTCAAATTCGTAAAAACTAACTAGTGCACTTGATTGATAATATTCATGTTAATGTTTAATTTTTAGGTATCTGGGGCCTAACACAGGCAACATGCACATAGTAGCTGACCTCTATGCTGAAGTAGTGGGAGTCGTTGCTCAGTCGAGGTATTGTTGAATTAATTACTGCTTACACTGTATGCATATTTGTGTAGCTGCACGCAATAAATGTTTGTGTCTCTCATGTAATTGTACCTGTTGCCAGTACTTTTTTATTCAGAAATAAATCTCCCTGAAGACCCAACATGTACAGAGCCAAAGCTCAATGAAAACTGAAAGCGAGTACTTGATATTGAGGCCAGTGTTTTCAAAATGTAACAGCTGAAGTGGGTACGAGAAATCTTAATATTTCACAGTGTTATTGTTTTCCCAGATGTCTACAGTGAGTGGGGTTGTGGAACTCACAATAAAAAGAAAGTCCAGCTTGTCTCGTCAGTCTTTAAAAACTGCTGACTAAGGATGTGTGGTCATAGAGTAGAAATACAACAGAGAGAAAAAAAAGTATTTTTTGTCTTTAATTTGAAGTAGAATCCAGGTCGTGTTACAGCTGTGGGCCTGTTTGTCTGGGTTAAAAATTTAATATGTGGCAACAGTTGCTATCTGCCCTCTTTTTGACCCAATTTTCAGTGAAATCAGAGATTACAAATGCCGTCTCTCCGACTTCAGCACAAGTAAAGAACATAGTGTAGTAATAGCTGTGTTCCTCAAGTCTGAATGTGTGTTTGTGTGCATAAGGGTAATGATAAGGGTCCTCCAACTGTGTCACGTAATGTCATGTGCGATGAAGGATAAAAAAAGAAATAAAAAATCTAATTTTACTGAGTTATTACTATGTAATACAGTTACACATGGCAGCTCACAAACTGTCACACACAAACACACACACACACAAAGATAATAACCCCAAAAATCCACAAACTTAATGGAACAAAGTTATCGACCAAGTATGAGATCTAATTGAGCAAAGGGAGAAAAACTGTCTTGTGTTCTTACACTAATCAAGTAGCAGTCTGAATCACCTTTCTGTTATTTATTTGCACTGCATTCTGCACACACAGGACTATGACAAATTTGAGTACACACTCTTTTCAGTTTAGTTAATGATAACAGTGTTTATATGTGCTTTATTTAAACTCTCTGCACGTAGAACAAGGCTAATAACTATTTCACTTACTAAACTGCTGCAGTAACACACGTACATATTCCCTGCACATTGCCCCTCCAGCGCCTTTCTAAATATAGGCTTGTGGAGCACTGTTGTACTGTTGGTAGAATCTATCTGGCTGGTTGGTACATATGCAAAAAAGCATATACCCATGTGCATGTGTTTTTAAAAGGGCGGGGGGGGCAGACTAAATGTGCTCAATCTATGCAAATGAACAGAGATTAGAAGACTCTTGATGCTTTGTTTTAGTTATTCTTCAAATGTAACCCCCCCCACTTAGACATAGATATAATGGTATTTACTAAAACTCACGAGACTTGCTCATATCTGGTCACCATTTCCTCGGCAGGTTCCCAGCAGTGAGGAAGAAGTTCATCTCCGAGCTCAAGGAGCTGAGGCAGAAAGAGCAGAGCCCGTACGTCATCCAGTCCACCATCAGCCTCATCATGGGACTCAAGTTTTTCCGCATCAAAATGTACCCAGTGGAAGACTTTGAAGCTTCCTTCCAGTTCATGCAGGTAGACTGAGCTACTACTGTAATAGCTTCCTTGCCAAAGTGGGCTGTATTTAGAAAGCTTAAAGGAATGATGTAGATTTTTTTGTTTTTTTTGGTTGGAATATTTGTACCTGGAAGCTCTTAAGTGTCATCATATGGCTTTCTAACCAAGTTCTACAAAGTAATCTGGGTTAATTGCCTTGTTTTTCACGCCTCTGATGTGAGTCGTAGTTGCAAGAATTCCCATGATCCATTGCAAAACAAAGCAATGGACATATACAAAGATTTTTTTTATCACTTTCTCTCTCTTTCTTTCTTTCCTTCTCTCTGTCTGCAGGAGTGTGCACAGTATTTCCTGGAAGTGAAAGATAAAGACATTAAGCACTCATTAGCTGGACTCTTTGTGGAAATACTCGTACCTGTAGCTGCTGTAAGTGCATTTAATCTTACTCCTCAGAACAAAAAAGAGTAGACATTAGGACAGGCCCAGATTGAAATTACTGCTCTCCATTTATATGATAAGTCTGATGTCTTAGGATCATCAGTATATAATGCTCCGTTTGTCTCGATCAGGTTAACAGAAATTGTTCTGGTGGGGGGAAAAATGAAATCCAATGTATATCGACATAACTTCTGCATTATCTCTCCTCCTCCAGACCGTGAAGAATGAGGTGAACGTGCCGTGTCTACGAAATTTTGTCGAAAGTTTGTACGACACCACACTGGACCTGTCCTCTAGGAAGAAACACTCTCTGGTAACTTTTTCCCCGTATTCGGTTTCACCACTGGTAATCTCTCTTCATTTCCTCTCCATTACTAGCAGTTGGTGAAAGCACTTACTGTAACTCTCCCAACATGTGAGCTTTTATCTCTTCGTGGGAACGAGATAAGAGTGTAGTGTACAGCGCACTGGCTATTTTTTGAAGCTGCGCCAGATGGACAGTGTTTGCCTACAGCATGGAGGTAGGCAGGGAAATCAGCAGTTCATCTGACTCATTAAAACAGTGCACTAAGGCTAGGCTTTGATTACAAGGTTACTGAACTGTATGTGATTTTCAGTGCTATAACTTCCTTAAAATATAGACACAACTTCTCAGAAATTTCTTAGATGCACGACAACGCTCGCTGAGGTGGTGCATTCTCTAAGATGTAGCCCCACCTTTGGGATGTGTCCTGCGGTTATTTGACGGGCACATTTGATAACAAGACATGCCATCAGGCCGCTGTGCTGCATTATTTTTGCAGATTCTCTGCATACTCCAAGCCACCCATATGCAGCCAAGACCTGACACACCTCTCTCCAAACAAAAGTTCTTGTTTGGGGGGGGGGTTCAGTTTTTCCAAGTGAATTACACAGAGGCATGCACACTAACAAGCAGTCATCTGCTATGTCAGGGAGATCATAATTGACAAACATGACAGGAATGATAGCAATGTGGTGCTTTTCCATAATTGTTATTCATTTGCATTCTGGGTGTCTGAGTGAAAGAAAGAAATGGGCGAGAATCAGATGAAGAGTGCTCACTTTGATAAGCAGTGACAGGTGCGCTTCTCAAGGTTAGAGGTTCCAAAACCAGTCGCGACGCCTCTCTCGACCCGCGCTGATCATTAGCAAAGAATTTGTTTTAAAGAATGATCTGTATTCTGACTTACATAACCTTTAAGAATGACTGTATAGAGGAGATGTCAGGTCTGAGCCTGCTGGACATGAAATTTCTGTTAAAAATCCGTAAATATGAGTCACTTCTGAAAACTCACACTGTTGATGGTTTGATTTTCTTCATGCGATTTCATGTATATACATTTTTGTTTTTAAAGGACAAAGATGGATTTCAATACCTGGGTTAAAGTTTGCAGCTAGTCAGACTGTCTCTGTCTCTTGTGTAGTTGGGGAGAAAGAATGAGTAATGAAATTTGCATTGATGTCCCATTATCGCACTACCTTTGAGCTTTCATCCAGAGTAAAATTGTAACAAATCAGAGAAGTGCTGTTTATCAACATCAATGTTTGGCTGACAGGTCGGTTCATCCCTCCCAAATTTGTCATGCGCCTCATTTAATTTTCGCCCATCTGTCTTCCCTCCCTGCACCAGGCCCTGTATCCTCTGGTGACCTGCCTGCTGTGTGTCAGTCAGAAGCAGTTCTTCCTCAGCCGCTGGCACATTTTTCTCAACAACTGCCTCTCGAACCTCAAGGTCAGCTGCTTCGTCTGTACGATGCAAATCCACAAATTACTGTAGAAAGGGCTGTTTGTTTCCCAAAACAGTATACTCATAAAAATTAATTATGTGTGAAAAGTGAACTGTACATGCACAAAACACTACAAAATATTTGCTCTACCCGCTAGCCCTTCAGCTTTAAAATCACCCGTCAGTGTTTATTGCTTCAAGTGAAGCACTGCAGCTTAGAGACTGACTGACCGGGGCTCATAAAGCCTCGTAAAGTTTATGATTACACTTTAAATCTTTAGAATCCAGTGTATGTTGGGCACACAGCAACAATTTATACTGTGCCTGTACAATAACAGAAAGAAATGCCCCTTAGGGTTTGTTTTGAGAGAAAACATTTCTGTTACCGATGTGTAACAAACTCTACCTGTTTTAAGTCTAATTGTTTTTTGTCTGCATGCGTGTGAATGCAGAACAAAGACCCCAAGATGGCACGAGTGGCTCTGGAATCACTCTACCGCCTGCTGTGGGTGTACATGATCCGGATAAAGTGTGAAAGCAACACTGCTACACAAAGGTAATGCTACATCTGTTACTTTTCTATAAAATAGCATGTAAGATGTAATCGGAAGCTCGGTATCATCATGTTAAGCAATCATTAGTTATCTTTCCAGAAATAATCTTCTTCTTTTTTTTTAAATTGTGCCGTAACTTATATGATTAAGTTATTTAGTGGAATTTCCCTTAAACATGGTACACTTGTAAATATAGTCAAATGCATCAGGAATTACAATGCTAAGCTTATTTACATCTTTTTGTCCCTCAGTCGCCTGACGTCCATCACCACCACTCTCTTCCCCAAAGGGAGTCGTAGCGTCGTGCCCAGAGACATGCCTCTGAATATTTTTGTCAAGATTATCCAGTTTATTGCCCAGGTATTATTATTATTATTATCATTATTGTTATTATTATTTAACCATGAAAAAAATAAACTCTTAAGATTAAAAATCTCTTTTTCAAGAGTGTCCGGGGACAAGAAGAAAAGTGGTACGCTCATAAGTTGCATAAATTAATAGCACACACACATAAAAATCCATAAACCAGTTAAATATAGTCAAAGAGGAAAAAAATAAAACACAGAAACAACCAAGATTATAACCTTCATTATCTGTAAAAAATGAATACCTTGATAAATGGTATGAGTGACCAAACCACATAAAGTGTTGTTCTTGCTCAGAGAAATAAAGTCACATTTGTGTGCATAGCATAGTGTTTTTTTCTGTACTGTTACTGAAAAACAGACCAATGCAATGATTAATCCAAAATTCTGAGATGGCACGGTTCCAGTATCTACTCAAAAGCTAAACAGTAATGAAAAGTAGAGGCTGACCAACAATGTAGGACATGAGATGTTTTTTTACATTTCACTAGAATCCATTATCAAAATTGATTACATTCTATCTGATGTCTGAATTAGCGGCAGAGGGTTTTGAAACCTGCTCTAATGCTGTTTAAGTGCAGCGCACTCTTTGCTCTTGCATTTGCTGCTGTCATGTAGCAACCGTGTAAAACCCCAGTTGCTACATGACATGAGTTTTTGTGACTCCGACAAAATAAGAAGTATAAATAAGACCTTCAGTGTCCTGTTTTGTTTGTTTGTTTTCTTTGATTTTTTTATAAATAGTTTTTATTAAAATGTCCCACTGCTGACAGCAGATACACCTGCTGCCTCACACCATGTTGCCTCTAAAATCCTGTAACTCCAGCATGTTTGTCCTTTCTTCAGGAGAGACTCGATTTTGCTATGAAGGAGATCATATTTGACCTGCTGAGTGTTGGGAAGCCTGCCAAAGCCTTCAGTCTCAACCCAGAGGTAAAAAGGAGTGGACACAGGCATTCAGTTGCACAAAGATCAACAGTGGATCTCCCCGGGACATTTTATAGATCTAAGCATTCCAACTTTGATTTCTATCAAAGGAATGTAAAGAACAGTATGTGGTCTGCTGGAAGCTTCAACGTAATTAGCCTGAAACGGAGGATATTCACTTTACCTAATAATAGTTAGGAGAGATGGACTTGGCTGTGAGCGTATCCTGTGTTGGACATTATGTGCTAAACTATCGATTGGTGTAATCTGACAGTGCAGTATGCTTTGCACAGTTTAAGGATGTTTACAGTCACAGTGAGGCTTTTTGACAGTATATCAGCAGTTATATAAATAGATCCCGCTCAGCTACATTCACTGCAGGATCTGTGTCTTACTGGGAAACAATGTAATAATGTTGATCTACATTGAATTCTGCTTTATATCTTCCATTGCTCTTGAAAAACTGGCATAAAAACTGGCGCTGTATCCGTCTTCCAGCGTATGAACATTGGTCTGCGGGCGTTCCTGGTGATAGCAGATGCTCTCCAACAGAAGGATGGAGAGCCTCCTATGCCCAACACAGGAGCCACTCTGCCCTCTGGAAACTCTCTGAAGAAGAAGAAAACATATCTCAGCAAGACACTCACTGAAGAGGAAGCCAAGCTAATAGGTCTGTGTGTGTGTTTGTGTGTGTGGGTGTCTGGATGCTGCTGTAATTTGAATGTCTCCCCCTTCATCGTCTCTGTTTCTGGCTGGTTCCCCACAGGCATGTCCTTGTACTACTCCCAGGTGCGAAAAGCTCTGGACAACATCCTGAGGCACTTGGATAAGGAGGTGGGTCGTTGCATGATGCTCACAAGCGTCCAGATGCTCAACAAAGAGCCAGAGGATATGATCACGTATGTAACTGCAAAGTGGAGTTTCATTCCGTTTCAAATTTTGCAAACGTGATCGAAAATAAGTGTCCAATGTACTCCTCCATTTTCCATCTTTAGTGGTGAAAGGAAGCCTAAAATCGACCTGTTCAGGACATGTGTGGCTGCCATTCCTCGTATCCTTCCCGATGGCATGTCCAAGCCTGAGCTCATAGACTTGCTATCAAGGTAAGTTTCAGGTCTAGCTCAAGTTCCTCACAAATACAATAAAAAACTGAATCATTAAAAGAATAGAATACATTAAATTATAAGTCAAACTATATCAGTACAAGTTCTTGGTTTCAGTTTAGTTTTTTTAGTTTCTGTGTTACTTTTGTTGTAATGTGGTTGCATATTTTCAGGGGAAACATGTAGGAATTTCACAACAGGCATTCAATGCAAACAATACACAAAAACTAACCAGATTTCCTGCTTCCTTATATTTTTTATTATTGTTTTATCCTTTTTTTTGATTCAAATTTCTTTTCACTCAGTTGCAATTTTAGTTTAATTTTGGTGAAATACAAGCTTTGTAACACAAATCTTGCTTATTTTTTGTCTGTCTGTCCCTCAGACTCACAGTGCACATGGACGATGAGCTTCGTCTTATTTCCCAGAATTCCCTGCAGAGCCTGTTACTTGATTTCTCAGACTGGAGGGAAGACGTCCTTTTTGGTTACACACATTTCCTTTTACGTGAGGTATAGCACAACCTTCGGATGCTTTCATGCTGCTCTTCTAAAGTGTTAAAATCATACTACCTACATAGTGACATATTAGAAACATTTCCCCAGAACTAATTTAGATTCTCACAGAGTGATGTGGTCCTTAAACTGAAAGGTGAACATTTAGAACCATCATAGTAGCTTCTTACAATAGGACCTCTTTATTATATGCTTATTCATAATTTCAAAGTGTTAGCCATAAAACATTGTTGCCAGTTATGACCGAAGGGGGTTCACTTCACAACAGGAGTGTCGTATGCTAAATACTTCCAGGTCCAAGACACCCATCAGTGTCTGCAGGATGCATCCGTCAAGCTTCTTCTCCAGCTGCTCACACAGTGGAGGTTAGCTCTGCAGCTCCAGGGGAAGATGCGAGGGGGAGTTGAGGTTTGTATAGAGTACTTTATCATTATGACAGTCACACATAAGCCAACTATTTCCTTTCCTTTAGGAGACATGATGTTCAGTGTATTTAAAATTATATTAAAAACATTTAGAGAAGCCACTGAGCTTGAAAGGTTGTTGAGGTCTTCTGGGTTTGTCGGTCTGTAAATGCATGCTTAATTACTTTTTACTAACCCTCCTAACTTTCCATCAGGCCAGCCCTAGACTGCCAGAGCGAAGCCCTCATTGTTCAGTACTCCATGCGGTGGAGGGCCTTGCTCTGCTGCTCCTCTGTTCGTGTCAGATCAGCACAAGGAAGCTGGCAGTCGGCGTGTTAAGAGAAATACGCTGTCTCTTCACGGCACTGGGACATGCTGAGGTAAAGCACAGAAAACTCACATCTTCTCCTACCAGCTCACCAGCTTGTCTCACTTTATAGACGGTAACAAAGCAGTGAAGAAAAATACAAAAACAGTTCGGTAACAAATGCAACAGCAATCTTGTGACAAACTGTGATTAAAGAGGGAGAAAGGGTATGGAAATAGGATGGAAGGAGAGCCATCTGACTTGCTGTGATTAGACATGCATTGTGTGACGCTGTTATAAAAATAGCTGATTCTATAAATGTCTTTCCCTAAAGGACGATGACAAACCCATGATAGAGGTCATGGACCAGCTGAGCCCTGCTGTAATGGACAGCTTTGTTCACGTGGCTGTTTCTGACTCAGTAGGTATATTTGTGCTTAGAATGTGAGAGCGATCAGTAACAAAAGTGTATCGATGTGATAAGTGATTTTACAAATGACTTATTTGCTCCTGTTGCCTCTCAGTCCACTTTGCCTCTCAGCCACCACGTTGACCTCCAGTGGCTAGTGGAGTGGACGGCTCGACTGGTGAGCAGTTCGTACGACGTGAAGAGCCCCAGCCATGTCTGGATTTTTGCCCAGTGTGTGAAGGACCCATGGGTGCTCTGTTTGCACATCTTTTTGCGGCAAGAGCATCTGCCTAAGCACTGCCCCGTTGCTCTAGGATACGCCTGGCCCTACGTTTTCACACGGCTACAGCTGCTGCTGCCTCTGGTTGATCCCAAGTACATGAACTCACATTTATTACATTACACTTTAAGGATTTCACTCTAAATAAAATGACATGCAATGATAGCAACTTGTGTATGAAAGATTAAACTAATGCATTTTCACCTGTCTTCATGCAGCAGCCCAGTGAACGCTAAGAAGACGAGCACGGCAGGCGCCAGCGACAGCTACATCTCACTGTGGCGCAATTACCTAATCCTCTGTCTCGGAGTGGCTAAGCCAAGCATCATGTCACCTGGCCATCTCAGAGCGTCTACACCTGAGATCACTGCCACCACACCTGATGGCAGCGTCACCTACGACAACAAGGTGCGCATTTGTCCTTCAGTTGATAGCAGAGACGTAGAGTTTAGAAATGTGCACTATTTTTTTTTTTATTCCTATTTATTCTATTTATCCCCTTCGTATATTTTATTTATATTTGTCTCTGTATTTATATATGTGTGTGTGTGTGTGTGTGTGTGTGTATATATATAATATTCTGTAACTGTAACTTCTGTCGGTGCTGTGCTTTTTGGAAATCGAATTTCCCAGAGGAACCCACCCGAGGGATTAATAAAG
>NW_024582470.1:181387-214998 GCF_018398535.1 Haplochromis burtoni
CTTATCTTATCTTATCTTATCTTATCTTATCTTATCTTATCTTATCTTATCTTATCTTATCTTATCTTATCTTATCTTATCTTATCTTATCTTATCTTATTATTTATTGATTTCCAACTAATGAAAAGCTTAAATGATTGGATCTGGAAACAAAGAGCAAAATGGACTTAAAGTGTGATATTTTAAAATGTAAAGATTGATCTCTGTGTGCGTGTGTTTTACTTATTTATTTACGTTTCACAGGTTATAGGCACGCCCTCTGTGGCCTGGCTTTTAAAGCAGCTCGTCCCACTGATGAGAGCTGAGAGTCTGGAAATCACAGAGTCCCTAGTGCTGGGATTCGGATGCACAAATGCTCTGGTCTTCAGGTACTGGAACAATAACCTACACAACAGTAATAAAACACAAATCCTGCTTTGATGATGTTAGCCTTGGTTTCAGTGCTAATGTTATTCTTGCCTTTGGCAGAGAATGTACTGAAAAAGACTGAATAGACAGAACAAATACAGTTCTAAGTAGATGATATGCCAGATTTGATCTGAATCTCTCCCATGAGAAAGACACGATTCTTCAGTGGGTTTTATCTTACCTACTCTCACCTGTCTGTTTATGAGCTGCATACCTGACACTGAGAGAAGAAAATGAGTCAGTGATGTAGAAGAGAAATTCTTGGAGGGGCAGAGACATATCACATTTTTTCAAAGCACAGAGGTTCCATTGTGACAGGATGGCATTTTCATTCTAAAGGAGATCAGCTATTTTTAACCTAGAGTATTTTCTGAAAAGGCTCTCATTGTTATTAAAAAGATTAAGGTCTGCCCAGACAAATTTGTTCCGTCATTACGGCGTCTGAGGATTAGTGGTTTTAGGGAACATGACATTTGGGTTGCACTGCATAGATTTATGTCACACATCTTCATTGTTCCCATGAATAATAACTATTTATATACAGGGGAGGATATCTCATTTAGCATTTTGGCAATCAGGTCATTGATTGATTGATTTTTTTTCTCCCTCAAACAGGGAGCTTGTCGAAGAACTCCATCCGTTGATGAAAGAAGCACTGGAACGTAGGCCTGAGGTAAAACACACACCGAGGTTGTGAGAGAAAACTGACTGTGCAAGATTGAGAATATTTTCTAGATTAAGTATAAAACTAGATTACTATAAAATCAGGGCTGTAGCTGATGTTTTCCATAGATTAATAATGTTTTGTTTATGAAAATGGAATATAGGTTTTGTCCACAGTCCACTATAATCAGAAGTACTGCATGTTATACTGATACTTTGGGCTGATTGGGACATGATGAATGTAAAAACAAAGAATTACCAGATTTTGTTTGACCTAATTTTTGTTTCTAAGACAAATGAGAGCCACATATAAGGATATTCATTTAAAATTTCGATAGAACATTAGCTGTATAATGTCCTTGTAAGTGGATATCAGGCCCTTGTAAAGCAAAACTGAGTATTTTGGTCTAAATAACCCAAAATGTGATGTCTACATATGTGGACCCCGGGTCCTAGGAGGTTAATCACGATTTTGGACTTTCACTGTAATTTTTTTTCCTTAACATTTTAAAGCTTTTCCTACTGACAAATGACCATGGCCATATATACTACACCAAAGTAAAGGAGTAATAGATGAACATTTAAATGACAGAAAAGTTCAATTTTGTCCAAAATCTACAATAGAAAGAAAGAGTTAATTGCTAATTTCTTCCATTTACTACAGCAGTATTCCATTATCCTGTAGAAAAACAGAAATACTGCACTTCTTTTTTCTTAGCTGAAGATATCTGAGGGATTCAGTGTGTAGTTCAAGTTTTTTACACTGACAAAAAGGGGAGATTCACTGGTCTGACCTACTTAAGGTCAGAGTTGGTGGATTGTGGCCCAGGAAGTAAAATGACTTTGACATCCTGGATCTGCTTTGTGGCAGGAAACTAACAACCTGTCTGTGCTTCCAGAACAAGAAGCGTAGAGAGAGGAGGGATCTTCTCAGGCTGCAGCTGCTGAGGATATTTGAACTACTGGCTAACGCAGGAGTCATCAGTGACAGGTAGCACATACATGTATCATGCACTGAGTCATCTCGTTTTGTTTACTGGGCTTTGATCCTTATGCACACAAAAAGTTAGACTATACTCATCTCTCATCTCCTCCTGTCTGTAACTCTAGTCTCGTTTAGTTTACCAAGGTCATATTTTCCTCCTTGTTTTCCTGTAGCACTAATGGAGCTCTGGAGCGTGATTCCCTGGCCTTGGGTGCTTTATTCCTCGAGTACGTGGACTTAACCCGGATGCTTCTAGAGGCTGAGAATGAGAAAGAACTGGACGTGCTCAAAGACATACGAGCTCATTTCAGTGGGATGGTAGCCAATCTCATCCAGTGTGTGCCTGGTAAGATTATTATTTTACTTCTTACCCTTTTAATTTTATAGCTTAATTTTATAGTAATTTTCTAGTTTGACTACTACACGTCCATTTTTCAGTAGCAGGCAACATACTGGCCTTTTCGGAGTCCTTTTGTCTCTTGTTCTCACCCTCAGTGTCTCTCTTTCTTTCTCTCACGTCTGTGCAGTCCACCACAGGCGCTTCCTCTTCCCTCAGCAGTCTCTGAGGCACCATCTCTTCATTCTCTTCAGCCAGTGGGCCGGGCCCTTCAGTGTTATGTTTACGCCTCTTGACCGGTACAGTGACCGCAACCACCAGATCACTCGCTACCAGTATAGTGCTCTCAAGGTAAGCAGGTCCCAAATCACCAAACTTCTTTTTGCAGTAATTCAGGATATTTTACAGAAATATAAGCATTGCTTTGCTTTTGTCTCCCAGGCCATGTCAGCAGTTCTGTGCTGTGGTCCAGTTTTTGACAACGTGGGTCTCTCTACTGATGGTTATCTCTACAAATGGCTTGACAACATCTTGGCCTGTCATGACTTACGGGTAGGTGGACTCAAGGATTTCTTGGTTTAACTTGTTGTACAGTTAGCTCTCTATGACATGTATTTTGGCATTTTAGTTTAATCTAAGAAGTTACAAATCAGTTTTTAATACATGCACCACAACACAATAACATGTCGTCCTTTAGGTGCATCGTCTGGGGTGTGAGGTGGTCATTCTGCTTTTAGAACTGAATCCAGATCAGATCAACCTGTTCAACTGGGCCGTGGACCGCTGCTTCACTGGGTCTTACCAGCTTGCATCTGGCTGCTTCAAGGCCATCGCCACAGTGTGCGGTAACAGGTCGGGAATCACACCCTGGTTCTAATCTGAACTCCTGATGTTTTTACCATCAGGGAACAGATGTAGATATAAAGCTTACTTTATTTACCACGATGCCCGCTTGCTTGTTAATACTCATTGGTTGAGTTCTTACAGTAACCAATAGCTCTTTCTATTTATTATGCCAGGAATTATCCATGTGACCTTGTGACTTTGCTCAACCTCGTGCTGTTCAAAGCCTCAGACACCAGCAGGGAAATATATGAAATCTCCATGCAGCTGATGCAGGTATGCTCACTTTCATGGCACATATTAAACAAAGTCATAAAGCCAAAACCTGGCAAAGATTTAAAAATAAATGTTTCCTGCAGGTGCTGGAATCTAAGCTGTGTGCATACTCCAAGCGGATGGTGGAGCAGAAGCCTGGTAATATTTTGTATGGGACGCACGGCCCCCTCCCTCCTCTGTACAGTGTCAGCCTTGCGCAGCTCTCCATCCAGCTTGCCAGCATGTACCCAGAGCTCACGCTGCCTCTTTTCTCAGGTAAATTCTTCTCGTCTGTTCTTCTGTGGAATTCTTCCAAATGGTACAAATGCAACAAAAAAGAACAGCTAGATATAAACTAACTAATATATCTATATGCATTTTTAGAAAAAGGTATCTCCTTAAACTTTAATGTGGAAGAGAAGTTAATAAGGAAGCAGCATAAGTTAAAGAAAAAAATGAATAAGTGAATTCTCCTGGTATTTGCAGAGGTGAGCCAACGTTTCCCAACCACCCATCCTAATGGCAGACAGATCATGCTATCCTACCTGCTACCCTGGCTTAGTAACATTGAGCTAGTGGACACAGGTCTCTTACCTCCTGCTTCAAGTCCCTGCACACCAGAGGAAGAACCTCGAGGTCAGGCTCGGGGCCTGAGTGCATCCCCCAGCCTGAGAGGCAGCGGCTGGGGCTCCTTGCAGGCGACATCATTGGTGCTCAACAACCTCATGTTCATGACTGCTAAGGTGGGAAGCCGAGTTAGTTCTTACTTGTGAAAACTCCCAAATGCACCTCTAGCTTTCTAATTAGATTTTTTTCTCTTTACAGTATGGAGATGAGGTTCCCGGACCAGAGATTGAGAATGCCTGGAACGCTCTAGTGTCGAACGAGAGGTGGAGCAACAACTTGCGAGTCACCCTGCAGTTCCTCATCAGCCTGTGTGGTGTTAGCAGTGACACCACATTACTGCCTTATGTAAGAGCATTTTTTAGTTAAATGCAGTAATCCTCACAAAGATATCATAACAAATATGCAGAAGTAATGCAAATAACCCAGAATTTCTAACTAATGCTTGCTCATCTGTTGTAGATTAAGAAGGTGGTGATTTACATGTGTCGCAATAACACCATCCAGACTATGGAGGAGCTCCTGTTTGAGCTGCAGCAGACCGACCCTGTCAACCCTGTGGTTTTGCACTGTGATAATCCTCCATTTTATCGCTTTGCTGCCAGCAACAAAGCCTCCACATCCCAGACAGGTGAGGGGATGTGTTCCTGTCACAGTCTGTGGAGTCAAATTAGATTTTCATCTCAACACTTACCCCTGGTTTGAACTTGACAGCTTTTTTCATGTGACAGATGGATGACTCTGCTGTGTTTCTGTTAAATGTGTAGGCACCACCTCCAGTAGTAACACCGTAGTGGCTGGTCAGGAAAACCTGCCAGAGACAGATGAGACCAAGATGGTCAGAGAGAGTGAAGAACGGTAAGTCATTTTTTATACCTTATATACTTATAGCTGCAGCATGGGTTGTCATGGTGATACAGTGTTTTATTTGGGTGAGACAGTCTCTCAAGAGGCTGTCATAAAGATAGCTAAAAAATGTCAGCATCGTATCAGTTACTGTATGTAGCGATGATAATACCATGAGGATATTGTCAATCAAATCTGGAAATGCTGAGTTTGACTTTAAATGTGGTGGATTTTTCACAGCCGGGCGAGGGCTCACAACAGACTGGAGTCTCGTTACAGCAACAGCTCCGGAGGCTCCTATGAGGATGAAAAAAGTAAGCCCTGACTTGGTTCTCATGAGGAATAAAGTACAATCTTTGACACACACAGAGCCCAGGGGTTTTCACAGCTTACAGCTGTTATTTGGAGAGACTCTGAGGATGTGGACTTTTCAGTGATAAATCTTCACCATTTTAACTTTAGACTTTAATGGTAATTGTTACTGACAGTTCTTGTGCTATAACTTCTCATCCCACATATTTTTTTTCTGGCCAGATACAGAGACTAAAAGCAAATGTTTTAAATGTGTTGTCATGCACCTTGTAATAGCAGCCATTGACATTCTTGTCAAAGTAGGTTAGATGATTCCTATAATTTAAACAGCTAGTTAAGGCCCCAGTCACACAGGCCAATTCATCAACCATCTATTATACAGCTACAGACCGAACACTGACTCCAAACGCCATCTTTCAAGCTTACTCTTTGTTTCATTCATGCAAAAAACAAAGTGTAAAAATGACAACCTCGTTTGCGCTACAGTTGGTAGTATTTTTCAAACACAATAAAATGAAGTCGCAACAAAATTGAATCACAACTACAGTATTAAGGAAAGGTAAAGGTCCCTACAATAAAACAAATACCACTTTTTATTGAGTTTTCCAGTTATGGTGGACAAGGCAAAAAGTTAAGCTTTCAATTGATTTAAAACTCCAGGTCTGTGGTAACTAATAAGCTGGAGTGGAAGATTGCTGCCACTCCCCCTCCTCGGCCTGTGCTTTGAGGATTCTCAAAGGATCAGTCCTTATGCTTTTTAAGTGAAATGGTTAATTGTGCACTACTTTTAATTCAGAATTATTGCTTTGGTGGTATATATGTTTCAGATTTTACTAACCAAATCTTTCTGTGCTCATAGATGACCCACTTCCACCTTACGCTGGATGGCTGCTGAGTATTCTCGAGACCAACCGTCCTCAGCCGTTACCCATGCCTGTTAATGGAGGCTGCTGGGCACCTCTGGTTGACTACCTTCCAGAAACTATCACACCTAGAGGACCACTGCACAGGTGCACACGAACAAACACAGATGACCTTTAGTAAACTTCTGAAAAAACAGGATCTTAGCTAGAAGAGTGATGTTACAATCAGCAGGGCCAGACAGCGTTTCAGAGACATGTTACGCCTACTTTCAGATTTTTGGATAAACTCAAGCACAGAATGAAGCCAAGCCAGCTTGCTCAGGGTCTACTAGGAAAATAGTTCATATTAAAAGAGCTTTCCCACTTAATCTTCTCTGGCTGTCCTGACACTTCAGAGATCAATACTCTAAATAAATAAAATGAAGACTGTTGTAGAGAGCTTTGAAATCTATGATCCATGTACAGTTCATGCACTAGCACAGATTACAGGAAACATCAAACATCAAATGTTTCCATCAAACATGCCAAGATTTTATTGTACTCACATAAAATTTGTGTGTTCCTCAGGTGTAACATTGCAGTGATCTTTATGACCGAGATGGTAGTAGACCACAGTGTGAGAGAAGACTGGGCTTTACACCTGCCCCTACTACTACATGCCCTCTTCTTAGGTAAGCATAACTGAACTCATGTCACGCTTGAATCGGTTAAACCCTGTATGGATTAATTTTGGGGAAAATGGGGTAAGAAAAAAAATAAGCCAAAATCGCCTGCATAGAATGTACTACATGCATTTTGGAGAATGTGGAAATGCTTGATGGGTTATATAAAAAATTCCTCAGTCTCACGCTGATAAAGCAAATGAAACACGTGGTAGATCGAAAAGAACTTGAACCAAAACAAGATAAAATCAAAAGCGCGGGTGTCAGGGTGTTTGCCACCGAAACAAACACACAAAAAAAGCCTTGAGATGTTGAAGGTATTTTCTGTGACGTCCACTGAGCTCATAGCGTGACGATGTGTTTTATCGCCATCACACAGCGACGTGGATGTGGACAGGCCGTTCTCAAGTATCACAATGAAACACTTTCAATCTAGCATGTAGACACATACCTACCCCCACCCAGATGCCAGCTGTATTATTATGCGCTCAGCATATTCTACATACTAACTTTCAAGTTCATGAGATTCAGCATCATCTGGTCTTTTTGCATGAAGTTATCCAGGAATCCATGTTTGATTGTTTAGGGTTTTTTTTTTTTAGCTTTTTTCATTCACTGTTGCACAAATTGAGGCACAACAAGCCTTTGTAATACTACAAAAGCTGTTGTTGTCTTACTCGGTGTGTACTTCATTTTCTAGGTCTGGACCACTACAGGTCAGAGGTCTATGAACACAGCAAACGTCTCCTTCTTCACCTCCTCATTGCGCTCTCCTGCAACAACAACTTTCAGGTCAGATTTCCATTTTAATGTTTGTTATTATTAGGCCAGTTTATTACATGAAGTAGGACTGAAACTTACTTTACCGAGTTCTGCAAAGCTTTACATATTCACTGAGCAACACTTCTTTTTGGGGGTCCAGGTAATAGCCTCAGTACTGATGCTGACGAGAGAGATCAGTGACAACAAGACCCTCACAATCAAGTCCAGCTACCACACAGAGTACCAGCAGTCACGTAAGTAGAAAATATTGAGTGTGTATACAAGCATTTTACAGTCCTCTGACATTTACTAGTAAGATATGACCTGATGGACCATTTTTCATTGGAAAACTAAGAAACTAAACAGTGTAGTACACAAAAATCAGATTAAAGACTCCAGAAATTATATTACTGTAGCAGTACACTTCTCTATAGCATGTCATAATATTCCTATAGACGCACCAGACTTTTTGCGGGAGTGGCAGGCATCTCCCGTGGTGGACTCTGGTCTCAGCTCCACCTCCAACTCATCCTCTGCTAGCCTGGGTGGTGGCAGCACAGCCGGCAGTGTTGGAAATCTGCCCCTTGTAACACCCGATGACCTGGAGGATCTTGAAGATGCGCCCAATGAGACGGATGAGAAGACGAACAAACTCATTGAGTTTCTCTCCACCAGGTAAACACAACTCTGGTCATCTTTTGTGCTGTTCTCGAGGTGGACACTGCGTGTGGGTGTGACGTGCGCTTAAATTTCACTGTAGTCCACACTGTGTGAGCTGCTCGTGTAACGTTTATGTGGTGCTACTGGTGGTGGGTATACAGTGCTTGGAGTACTGTGTTGTTATTGCACAGATCATTTGGGCCACTGTGGGTGCATGAGGACATCACACCAAAGAACCCCAACTCCAAAAGCACAGAGCAGCTCAGCAACTTCCTGCGCCACGTTGTCTCTGTCTTCAAGGAGTCCAAGTCAGGTGAGAAACCACTGAATAACGGCTACAGCAGACCTCACCCAATCTTCACAAATGGAGCAATAATCGACTCATTTTAGACCTGCACAAGGGGTGAAATATGTCCATCTTCACAGACTTCCACCTGGAGCAGCAGCTTAGTGACGTGGCCTTACAGACGGCTCTGTGCAGCTCCTCGCGTCACTATGCCGGCAGATCTTTCCAGATCTTTAGAGCTCTCAAACAGCCGATCAACAACCATGCTGTCTCTGATCTGGTCTCACGCCTCGTTGAGGTGGTGGGAGAACATGGAGACGAGGTGCAGGTGAGAGAAGAGACATATAATAGAGATGTAGTGCTTTCAACCTGATGTATTTGGTGAAGATTCACATTATTGCTGTTGTTCATACCTGTACCTGTTTCAGGGCTATGTGATGGAGGTGCTGTTAACTCTGGAGTCAGTAGTGGTGAATCTAGCAGAGTGTCTGAAAAACAGTGACCTTATGGCAGCTCTTACCAGGTTAGTCTGCTTTGAATGTTAAATCTTTAGAAGTAATAATAATTTGAAGATTACAACATATGTACGGATTTAAACAGCCTCCTTCTGGTGTTTCAGAGCTACTTTATAACCCCACAACATTTTGCTTTCATTGTGTTTGATTTGTAGGACATCCTCACCAGACTTTGTGACAAGTGACAAACTGATGAACAGAAAGAGCACAGGTCAGCTGAACTTCCCTGGCCCAGGATTTGTCGGCCTGTCATCGCAGCGCCACCAGCGCTCCTATTCTGTCCCCAAGAAGTTCGGCGAGTGTTGCAACCAGTCGAGTGATCCCCCTCGCAGTGCAACTCTGGATCGCATACAGGCAAGAAAGGAAAATTGCTGTGTAATCTGACACCTTAATGCTAAATCCTTAATGCTAATTTTGTACTCGCTTTCGGTCTGCAGGCTTGCAACAGTCACGGCCTTGCACGAACAGGAAGAAGTTCAGGCTCCTGCACATCATCGACAAATCGCATTGATCCCAGCGTTCTGTCGGATCCCGCGCACGTGTCTCATCCTTCGTCGATACTGGCCACAGTCTTCTGGGTGGCGGTGTCGCTCATGGAGTCAGACTTCGAGTTTGAATACCAGATGTCACTTCGCCTCGTTCACAAGCTGCTGTCAAAGGTAGATGAGATAAAAAAAATTGCTGATTACAGAGGACAATGTATGTATCTGTAAAAACAACAGTTAACTTAAAGCCAAGATTAAGCAGAAGAAAGCAAACATTCCCTGTAACCTGTGTTTTCCCTTAATGCCATGAAGACTACGTCATCCTAAGACGCTGCTATTTTAAAATGAAAGCAAGCTTTGGAACCTATTAATTCAAGGCCACCACAGACCTAGCAACTGGCTATTGATTCATTCATTGTTTTAGCATCTCAGATATTCTGTTTGCAGGTGGAAGACAATAAGTACCACAAGCAACTTTCAGCTTCACTTAAGCCAAAATCTCTCATTTCCCAGGTGCCCTTAGACAGAGCAGAGAACCGTGAGCGCCTGGAGAAGCTGCAGGCTCAGCTGAGGTGGAGCGGGTTCTCTGGGATTCAACAGCTTTTGTTGAAGGGATTTACCTCCCAGGCTACATCTGACCTGACCTTACAGCTATTCTGCCAGCTCACGCCAGTCTCCCGCGTGCCTGTTGTCGACAGCTCACAGTCTATAGGTAGGTACTGAGGATTTTATATTGTATCGTTTAGTAGTCGTACGGCAACGTGTTTATTTTTATTTATACTGGCTGTATCTGAAGTTCAAACTCTTCTCCCTGTGTAGGCTTTCCTCTGAATGTGCTGTGTCTGCTTCCTCACCTGGTCCAGCACTTTAGCCACCCAAATCAGTTCTGTAAGGAAAGTGCTGAGAGGATTGCACAGGTACTGCGATACTATGGATTCTTCAAGTGGGCTGAGTCTAGGCTTTAGTTTGCTTTTGCTTTACTTGCTTTGACTTTTTTTTAGGTTTGTTAGACAAACAGTAAAGATGTACATTTGGAGAAAGATAAAAAGCCAGAGTGGATTGGAAAAACCTGACATTTCAAAACACAGAAGAACAAGTAAAAGATCAAAAAAGGCAATATTTCTCACATAACGTGTCTGTCTGCTTTTTTGTTTACTTTCTCAGGTATGTTTGGTGGAAAAGAACACAAAGCTGTCCCATCTGGCACATGTGATGACGCTCTATAAGACACGTTCCTACACGAGGGACCCTTTCTCCTGGGTCAGCGTGGTTTGCCGCTACCTTCACGAGGCTTTCTCTGACATAACGCTCAACATGGTCACCTATATGGCTGAGGTAAGTGCTTCTATATATGAAAATATGTCTTATCTTTCTCTATTTTTAGGATTTTACATTTATTGGATGTTTCTATGGAAGCTGGTGCAAGAATGTTGAGTGAGTGGTTTGTGCTGATTATTTGTTGGAAGCCTGTCCTGTTCACTGTTCAGCCAGTTGTTAAAGGACAATCCAATAATTTATAGTCAAGTTATACAAGTTATACAAGTTGGTTATACACATATTGACTTTGCCCTTAAGCAAGATTGGGTTTATGTCTGCGTGCTTACTGAATGTGACTTTCTCTCTCCCAGCTGCTGGATAAGGGACTTCCCAGTATGCAACAGTCTCTCCTCCAAATCATCTACTGTCTGCTTAGCCACATGGACCTGACTGCTGTGCAGGTCAAACAGTTCAACGCTGATGTCCTGAAGACCATTGAGAAGTTTGTCCAGGTGAGTGTCGGACAGTACTCGGTCTTCATTTTAGAGAAATGCACTGCATGCACTGCTGTTTCTCTTACTCTGTCTTTGACATGTGACTTTATAGACAGTACACTGGAAGGATGCCTTAAACATCTTGAAGCTGGTGGTATCACGCTCTGCCAGCCTTGTTCATCCAGTGTACGGCCACACACAGGGTGATCTTTCCAACCTAGAGGTCAGCAGAGTGTGGGACGGCTCCGCTAAAGCTCTCCCTGGGAAAACTCTGGATTTCACATTTGACATCTCTGAGGTAAGAAAGCTGCTGCTACTGAGCTTCTTTTTGTAAATGCCCATCATTGACTTGCAGTTACAGTACACCCCCATGTTTTGCTAGGTCATAAATAGAAAAGGATTTCCTCAACGCATGCAATATGCAAAGCATCAAAAAATTTGCATGTCT
Organism: Haplochromis burtoni; assembly: GCF_018398535.1. Lineage (NCBI taxonomy): Eukaryota > Metazoa > Chordata > Actinopteri > Cichliformes > Cichlidae > Haplochromis > Haplochromis burtoni. The sequence continues at coordinate 193,093 of NW_024582470.1, forward strand.
TTCTGTTTGTTATCTTCCCAGACACCGGTGATCGGGCGCCGTTTTGATGAGCTCCAAGGATCAGGGGGTAGAGAGGGGAAAGCCAGAGCCATGGCTGTGACCCGCAGTACTTCCTCCACTTCTTCTGGATCCAATTCCAACACCATTCTGGTGCCTGTCAGCTGGAGGCGACCACAGTTATCTCAGGTAGCATCAATGCCCAAAACTAAGGTTTCACATCAGTGCTGCTTGGTTTTGTAAGACTTGTAAAAGAATATTATATTAAAATGTGTTGATCAAGTCATTCTTCTTTAGCATACTGACCTCAAATAGCCCAAGAAAAACAGATTTAAAACTTTCTGTTTATAACATGCTTAGAAATTATCCCTTGATCATCAAAGCATGAGGCATGTGAAGCGAGAAGAAAATCATCACTTTACTGATGAGTTTTTCTCCTACATGCAGAAAAGAACCAGAGAGAAGCTGGTGAGCGTTTTGTCTCTATGTGGACAAGAAGTTGGACTTACCAAGAACCCATCTGTAAGCTAACTTCCTTGTTGTACTTGTTCTTTATGTACACAGTCAACAAAATTCAAGCTTGTATTTCTGTTTTTTTTGTTTCTATTTTGTAGAGGGAGTAAAACCTCTAAAGTTTTCTGGGGATGTTTCTGTTGTTAAGATGGCTTCACTAATTGCCTCTGACAAGTCTAAAAACCTGTTTCTGTCTTCTTGTCAGGTGATCTTCTCATCCTGTGGTGACTTGGACATGATGGAGGTGCGGGAGAGCGGCGTGTCATCTGAGGACGGTGGTACCAGAGAGGACACATTAGATGACACCGCCAGTGAGCAGCAGTTTAGGGTTTTCAGAGACTTTGACTTCCTGGATGTGGAGCTGGAGGATGGAGAGGTGAGAGTCACAATAATACTGTATTTCACCTGTGGTCGTTTGATTTATGCTGACACAGTGGTCCTTTCTTTCATTTTACCTTTACTGTGTCTTTCAACTTATCCACCTGTCTTTCTTCAACATATTTGAAAAGTATTTCTCTGTCCTCCCACCTCATCTCTTTCTCTCTAACTCTGTCTCTCTCTTTCTTCCCCTCGCTGCCTAGGAGCTCCAGGTAAGTCCCTCACATTGAGTACTTAACATTAGCCTTCATCAGCTCTTTGGTGCTCCTGCCTCTTTTGTTTTGATCTGGAACGTAAAAACAAAATCCTCTTTGTGCTTCATTTTGCTCTCACGGCTTGATTGCAGAGCGACATTTATGACAGCACTGCTACTTTTTAAATAGAGATAAATATATTATAGTTATTATAAAAGATAATTTTACAGGCTGAAAACCACCTTTCCAGCATATAATCATGTATTCATGCCATGAATAACAGTCCATCTTGCATCTTGTTCTTGTAACTAAAGCAATTATTTTGTGTTTTGAGAGATTAAAGTAAAAATGTTCCCTTCATCGCAGGGATTTTACTTCTACCATTCATTGTGTCCATGTCTTCCAACATGTATGTGTGTGTTTGTTGTTGTTGTGTTTTTTTAAATCTAGGGTGAGACTGTCGATAACTTTAACTGGGGTGTGCGCCGGCGATCTCTGGACAGCACAGAGCTGGGCGACCTGCTGGAGGAGAGCCAGCACTCAGGCAGCACCCCCAGTCTGGGTCACGAAGACCCTCACGATTCAGACGAGTCATCAGAGGAAGAGGAGTCTTCAACTAGCCAGAGCCTCTCCCATTCTCAGCTTGTGTGTAGCCTTAGCTGCTGAATCAACACATTAAAAATCCTCTGAAGCCTTAAAAGGCTTATTATTTTTCCTGAGTCAACATTCATGATTTGCCTCCCTGTTCCAGACCAACCCGTCTCCATCAGAGGAAACCAATCACACCGATTCTCTGTCTACTTCATACGACACATCTGCTGACCCCCAGTCCCTCAACGCCACCACCCCGAGCCAGGGAGCTCTCCATGATGATCACATTGGTCTACATGTGAGAAATAATAGACTTGGACGTGGATGTGTTGTTTGCCTAGATACATTTTGAAACATCAAAAATGTAATGCTTTTGTTTTCTCAGGTGAGGGTGTGTGGTGAGGACGAGGACACTCAGGCCCAGGATGATGAACTGTCGCTGAGTGTCAACGAGCTCCCCCCCGGCTCCGACTGTGGAGAGAGCTTCACTCTGGATTTGCCGGGGCAACCTCAAAATCAGCTGCCAAATCTGGACCGTGGTCTTAACCCAGACTATTGCCAGCCTCCACTGGATTTTCTAGACCCAAACTGTCTGCCCAGGTAAGTTTGAAAGACAGGATTTAAATATTAATCCCTGCATGCTGAATACACTGCTGGATTGTTGCCAGAGTCTCTGTCAGGGTTTTTCCTACCGTAAAAACTTTTGGTGGCTCACGGAAAGAAGTTTTAGCTCAAGCCAAAGGAAAATCACCAGTTTTGTTGCGTTTGATCAACAATAGAAACTCTGATAATGACCAAAAATGGCAGAAAATGTAGATTTTGTTTAATAGTGCAACAGAAAATGACTCCCAAAGCGTAACTACTAAGCCAGGAAAAACCTAATGGGATATTATTCATGGATGTTTTGCCTATTTTGTCCTATTATTAACATTTTTGAGATATTATTAAACCCTGTTAGATACATTTTTCAAATACTTATCGTACTGGGTGCAAACAGCACAGACTCACTTCTTTCTCATCTCTGTTGTTAAAGCTTGCGTGATGATGTTGATGATTTGGAGGACCTTGGGTTTCCTCCTCCCCCCTCTCCATTTTTTTCCGCCATCTTGGCAGCGTTCCAACCCACGGTGTGTGACGATGCCGAGGAGGCATGGCGCTGCCACATCAACCAGCTTGTAACAGACTCAGATGGGTCATGTGCTGTCTACACATTTCAGGTCTTCTCATCACTCTTTAAGGTACATCACATGAAGGATTACCTTTAGGGGGTTTTTGTTTGTTTGTTTTTTATGTTTGGATTTCTTGTTTTTTGTACACCCATTTTTTCAAGCTATCACTCATATTATGTATAATTATATATTAGATCTCTTCCATTAGCATGAATTACAGTACAGTGTCTTTTTCCAGAACATCCAGGGAAAATTCTGCACCTTAACAAAAGATGTTGCCACTTATCTTGGCGAGGGATTAAGAGGCATTGGATCAAAGTTTCTCAGGTCCTCACAGATGCTCACCACATGCTCAGATTGTCCTACCATTTACATTGATGCTGACACGGTGAGTACAGTTGGCAGACTTCTTGCTGATCACAGTATTGTAGCTGCTTCAGTCTATGGGAGTCTAAAAAACCCCAAAGACAAATCTAATACTGAGCTCATTTTTACTGCTCCTTTCTTCTTGTTGGTCTGTATAGATCATGTCCTACGGCCTCCTCGAAAAGATGAAGTTCAGTGCACTGGAGCTGCAAGAGTACCTGGATACTTACAACACCAAAGAGGAGGCTGCTGTATTGGTAAGTGCACGTTTACTTATTTCCTCCTTCAAATGTGTGCCAGATAAAATATTTACCACCTTTTCTTCTGTCCACTCCTCTTTCCAATGAAGTTTTCCGTTTTTTGTCTTTCAGTGGCTCAGGAACTGTAAGGACACATTTCCCAGATGTCCTGGTGACAGTGTGGTTACCTGCCAACCTGGAGATTCAGAGGAGAAGGTACAAACAACTTTATTTATTATTTACTGTACCAATGAAAGCACAAATTTTTACTGGCAAATTGATTCAGTCTATGTAGCTTAATCTTTGTGTTGTATTAATGGCTTTCTTTCTCTGTGGATTGAAATGTTTGCCCTCTTTGCACGCTGGCTCTGTCTCTATATCGTTATATCCTCCTGAAATTTCTTTTCCGTGCGGGAGTCGTTAAGTTTAAAGTTGCTGTTTTTTCTCTACAGTGTTGATTAATTCTTGGCAGCCTGGCTGTAAACAGTCAGGATTTTTAACTTGCTGTGCATGTGTTTGATTGATACTTTGTCTTCCTCTCACTTCACTCTTGATGCCCTAACATGCTCTCTCGCTGTCTAGCAAATGGAGTCTCTTGCAGTAAGTTCTCTTCACTTCACTCTAGATTCCTCTTAAACTGCTTAATTAACTTTGCACAACTGAATCAGTCTGTTTTGTTGTCACGTGTTTGTATTCCTTTGCATGTGCTTACAACAATTTGTGATTGTGATTGTTTGTGATCTCTGCTTCTGATAAATCTTAGCTTTTTTTGTCACTTGTGTCTTCCAGCAACTGGAGCTTTGTCAGAGGCTTTACAAGCTTCACTTTCAGCTCCTCCTTCTGTTCCAGTCCTACTGCTCGCTCATTGGTCAAGTTCATGCAATAAGCTCCGTGCCTGAGGTGAGTCAAATCATTCTTCATTAAGTGTGACTTGCAGGCTAACAGAGGAACATGCTGGTTCCCTTATGTCTATGTGAGAGGATTCAGAGTCCAAGTAATTCACAATCAAACACATTAAATACCAAGATCTGCATGACTGTTGTTGTTCTAAATGTATTAGTTAAACATTAAATGTCCATCAAATTTGAGGTTTTCTAGGTCAGTGTGATTGATATCAACTAGGGCAATTTCCCCTTGTGACTTGGTCTTTCCTTGTATCATCCAGCTGTATGATAAGGAACATTCTAAGAAAAATGTCTATGATATATAGAGCCACATTATTTTTATTTAAATAGACATATGCTTTTATAAGTATATGTATGGTTTACTAGTTAAATTAAAATGATGTTGACCCTTAGAAAAACCCTGCTACACTGCAGACTTAATCTTGAGCATTTAATCTTTTAATATAGACATAAATTTCACATACACACTCACCCACCACCATCTGTTGTCCCTCCACCTCTTAGCTGCTGAACATGTCTCGAGAGCTTACTGATCTGAAGAGCAGCCTGCAGGCAGCAGAGGCAGCCGTAGCCAGCGACTTGGAACACAAACACTTGGCCCACACTCACTCACACGCCACCCAGGTGGCAGCCATGGTTGTGCCCAGCTTCCCCACCTCAGAGGCAGCGGTGCAGGCCATACTGGAGTGCCTTAGGAACCATGAGTTCACCAAAGCCGTGCGCTACATCCAGGAATGCAGGTGAGCAGCACGAGGCCATCAGCATACATGAGTGTATCCTGGGATTTAATGATTTTATTATTTTGTCTCAATGTAAAAGAACAAATGATCCAAAAAATGACCATGTGAACACACTGTGTCCCCATCACTTTCTCCAATCTTTACAAATCATTTTGAAGTATATAATAAGTAGACATTATAAAGGGCTGTCATTCCTGGCTGAGAAACTTAAGCTTGGGAGATGTTGAGGTCTATCTATCTCTCTTGTGCTTCTGTACGCAGATGATATTGTAGTATTGACAGAATCAGAGCTTCAGATGGCTTTAGATGGAGTAGAAAGATGTTGTATAGACAGGAAAGTGTAAATCCTAATGAAAGTAAAATTTTAATGTTTGCATGAGGTAAAGTAGGACAGTTCTGTGGCTTTAAATTTGGAAATCCTGTAATACAAGTAGAGGAGGATCTAAGGCATAGGTGTCAAACTCTGGCCCGCGGGCCAAATTTGGCCCGCAGCCTAATTACATTTGGCCTGCGAAGCCATACCAAATTATTATTAGAGCTGGCCTACTGGTATTATACAGCTAATATATATATTCTTTAGTATTAAGCTTTGCTTGTTCCATATTCAGTTTTCCAGCAAAACTTGTTTGAGTCCATAAGAAGAGATTCATTCTTAAATCTGGAGGAAGATTTTTTTTTCAGTAAATATTAATGTTAGCCCGAGACTTTGTTCCAGTTTTGAATTTTGGCCCACTGTGTATTTGAGTTTGACACCCCTGATCTAAGGAGCTTGGAATGAAAAGCGACTGAACTTCTTTAAATGTCTTGAAGATGTTTCACCTCTCATCCAAGAAGCTTCTTCAGTTCTAAGACCAAATGATGAAGACTTCCAGATTTTAAGCCCTAGAGGGGATTGCCCCGTAAGAGGGTCGTTGACCCACTATTGCTCATGTGGCTCATCACATGATCCAAGGTGTGAAAAAAAGGGTGTGGTCCATTATCAGCGTAAGCTTCGGGTGAAACCATTGTTAGACCTTGCCTCACCCTATCATTTGACTTATTGAGATCAAGAAGTGGGGAGATTTAAGTTGATAAAGATAAAGTTAAATGTAGGATGATTGGTTTTAAGTTTAGATTATCGAATGGAAATAGGAATAAATTGTACTTTTAATGTCTATTTTTCCAAAGAATCAATATGATAAAGGTGTTTTGAAGTTACGGTTAGGGAAGTTAAAACAAATATTTGATTATACGGGATTTTCTTATTTATGGGGATATACCAGAGTGGTGAATGACCGCTATATAAAAGCAGCTTTTAAGATGAGAATATCCAAACCTGAGGCAAAATTGATAGACCTGATATGTTTAACAATAGCATCTGTATAAATTACAGAATATTTAGGCAAGAGTTCGAACTGAAAAATTACTTGTGTAGTTTATTCTATATGGTGTTATTTGGCAAGGTATAGATGTGGGTCTAGTGGCATTCCTGTACTTATGGACACATTTTTATCAAGTTGAATATATTAATTGTGTATTTATACTTTGTAGCTTGATCCAATGAATCAAGCTACATTGAATATTGAATATAGAAAGTATGTCTCTTTATAGCTACCTGTATTAATTATAATACTTTTTGTGTCCATTTCAGGAGGCAGTGGCCTAACGGAGTGTTTGGCGGAAGCTCAGAGAGTGAGGTTCAGACGCTGCTCAACGTCTACTTCCGTCACCAAACGTTGGGCCAGACGGGCACAATCGCCCTGGTCGGTTCCCGGCAGGACCTCAGTCTGATCTGCTCCAAGCTGCTGGAGCTCAACGGGGAAATCCGCGACATGATCCGCCACGCCCAGGGTTACCGGGTCGTCACAACTTACCTCCCCGATTCAAGTGCCTCCGCGACCAGTCTCTGACAGGACTTCAGGAGCCCCCCACCCCCTCCTTCTCCACCTTTACTCCCTCCATCACTGCAGCCATTGACCCTTCCAAGACAACCTCTGCAATCCTCTCAGCCTGCTCTTACAGAGGGGGCCCAGCACCCACATACCTGGCCCCTGCCGCCTCCTATGTGTCTGCTGCCCCAGATTCACAGCTCCAGGCAGATGCCCACTTACCACCCTGCCCAGCACTAGAACCTGAATTAAACCTTTCATTCCACTCTTCATCCTCATCCACTGCAAACTCTGAGACCTCTTTACTTAATTTTCCCAAACCCCCTGACCTGTTCTCTGCTCATAGCTCCAACACGCCAGGCCAGTCACATTTTACACTGCCGCTCACACAAGAGCCAAAGAGACGTTATCTAGATGAGAACGCAAGCCTTTATTATCCTATCAGAGTACATCCATCATGCAGTTTACCGCAATCACATTTCCACTGCAGCAAACACCCGATATCATCTCTCACATCCAGCTCTCTCCCAACTGTGGCCTCAGCGCCCACCTTGCTCACACACTCTTACACGAACCCATCACCCATTTCTTCCCGGGGCTCTCATCTTCCCCATTTCCCATGCTCTCCGTACAAACACTCAAGCCCGTCCTCGATTCTGCACCCGGGCCGTGACACGGTCTTAACTCACAGCCCTGCATCGAGTTCATCTCTTCCCCCTCCCCCACCACCCCCTCCCTGTCCCACCGGCCCAGGAGAGGCTGCAGCTTGGGGTTGTTGTTGCTCCTTCGGCGGTGCTGCTACGCCTTTGACTCGCTACCTAGGGAAGGTGGGACAAGCTGCCCTGCCCTTACTGACAGTAGGGGGGCTCCTGAATACTGAACCGTCAGATGTCCAAACCTGAGACTTTAAAGTTACCACGCCAGAGGACCTAACGATCCAACATCAGGTCTTTGCATCTGAAAAGTAGACAATGACATACCAGAAATAACTGGACACTTTAAATGTTTAAGGACAGGGAATCATATCCCATGTATAATGGGATTTATCTCTGGATACTACAGATTGCTGCCTGCTGATAAGAATGACCTGATGTGATTATATACAAGCGCAGGCTTTGCTTCTAAAGCTAGATGTCGTGAAAAATAATGTACCTCCTTGTTTAAGTCCCGCTTGACGGTCATAATTCAGCATCTAATCTGTGCTGCACTCCGAGGACCTGTGAAGGCTTTTAGCTTGGACTTAAACTGGCTTCCCAGAGGAACTTTTAGACATGCTTGACACTTGCTGCCTCCTTCAGGAAGGATGAAAGAGACAGTGAGGAAATGAGTCGTGACACTACGTAGCATCACTGGAAGAAGTTTCCTCTGTGGAGTTTTGTTATACGTTTTTTCTAAATGTTGTAGAAAGGAGATCATGTATGTTTTGTTACTGTGAGAGAAAAAGGCTGTCACTTTTATTAAGAAGGAAAAGCCAAATGCTGGAGTGATTTTGTCTCTACTGTTCTGAGGCCTCCTCTGGAGGAAACTGTGCAATGCATGACCCAGCTGAATGCTTTCTACTGTATGCTCCCGTCCTGTCCTTTTCGCCTGGCCCAGACGTCTGACCTCAGACTGATTGAAAGACTTGCTGACAGAGCAGATTCAAAATATTCAAGCGCATTTCTTTACGCTGCTCTTTGGCCTGTTTCTATTATTGATATTCTGTATCAGTGAATCAACTTGTCCCCTGACTACTGTTGTAAACATTGGTAGAGTAATCATGCCATTATCCGTGCGTGGCGTGCACCCCTCCGTGGCTAGCTGTAGCATCTTTAGTGAGCGTAAACACTATATTTCTGTCGACTTGGTGTTCACATGCAGAGAAGATGGCGCATGTACACAGTCAAGTATTTGCCCGTCTGTATACTGCTAATCGTTACTGTCACACAACCATAGTAGGATATGTTTGTGTGGTTTGTATTTACCTTACACGTAAGGGAAATGCTGACATTCTGCACTCATTGTAGATGTGCGAAATGAAACCCACGCTACACACTACTGAATCTGAACTCGTCGTTGTCAGCCTTTTTGTGTGTGTGTGAGAGACTCTCCCTTGGTTCGGATCAAGCAATCATTTTGCTGTTGCTGTACAAATGTCTTCTTTTCCTATTTATATCTGATCAGATATGAAACGACACTTATTTGACTTAAGTTTTATAATGATGTTTGTTCTCTCAAATCAAACTGCCATGCATGCATTTTCTGTTTACTGTATGGAGTGTTTGAAATATTTATTAACAAGATAATTTTATCTGAAAGATACGTTTGTATGAGGTACAAAAGGGAGCCACAAGCTCACGCGGGTATGTTTTTCTTTTTCCTGTGTGTGGGAGAATGTGTTTGCATGCCAAACAAGAAGTTGCACATTTTTAAAGCTTTTTAGATGAAGACAGTAGTTGTTTTTTCACCTTGTAAATATTTTCACAGCCTTTGTGAAGTTGTTTTGAGTTGAAGCTCTGTAAAAGTTGTTAAAGTAAAGACCTATAACTTATGTTGTCTTTTGGTGCTTTATAAATGACTGAAAAACTAATTGTATTCAAGGGGCTCTGCCCTCTTCCTACATCTATCAATGTTCTCTGCAGTCTTCCTCCTTCCTGGCAGCTCCATCTTTAACATCCCTCCTCTACAAATGTCCAAACCCTCTCAGCTTTGCTTCACTGTGTCTCCAAAATGCTCAACCTGAACGGTCCTTCAGGTATATTCATTTCTAATCCTCTCTCTCCTGATCTTAACAGCTTGAAATCTGAACATTTTTAGCTCCGCCAGCCTTCAAACCATGCATCATAGCAAGTCTCACTACTGTCCTTAAACATTTCATTTTACTCATGCCATCTTTGTGTCACTAATAACCTGACACTCATCTTGCCTGACTCCAAGTATTTAAACCTGTCTTCCTCTCATTCACTCACATGTATTCCATCTTGCTTCTGATTTTCATTCCTTTTCTCCCCAGAGGATACCTCCACCTCACCACTAGATCAATGTCATCTGCAAACATCAGTCCACAGATACTCGTGCCCGACCTCTGTCAACTTTTCCATCACCACTGCAAATGTTACACTGCACTCATGCAGCAGCACGGTTTCTCTTGGTGATCCATCACATGCTTACTCTAGATCTACAAAGTTCAACTGCTCGTGAGCATCAACACTCAAACATCACATTTATCGTGCTCTCAGCATGAAGCCCTACTACTGCTGCTTTTGATCAGCAACTTTTTCCCATGGATTTGTGCTACGACCGACAACATTGAATTTTAAAGGTTTTTATCAGCCATTTTTTTTTTACCATGGTTTCACTTTTCACCTGATCTGTACATCAGTTTCAGAACCACAAGCTTGTGCTAAGATATGTGGACTTTGTTCTACATATTAGAGTGCAACTTATTACCTAGACACGCTAGTATTGTTAAAAAAAGAAGCTTGGAGTAATTTAGAAATTGTGCCATCAGTTTGTATGGGAGAACATTGTATCATTGCAGTAGAGTAACATAGTCTACTGTGTATAATAGGCAAGCACCCCATCATTTCCATTTTGACTTCATAGTGTATGTATACATTCAGGAATCTCAACTTTTAAGGTGCAGTGTTTATTTCTTCATACAAAAATAGTTGTCATGTTAGGTACCAGGATCAGTGAGGGGGAATGAATTTTTAAAGTTGGCTCAAACCAGGGCAGCGATTGGAGTGACTCTTCAAGTTTGCTACTGGGGGCGGTGGCAGCTTCTCTTTGTGGCATGACTTTACACATCAGCCTTATTGGTGTAACCTCAGGCTTTCACGGCGGGCAACTTAGACGATGTATTTGAAGCTGTAGGTGGCATCACAGGACAGCTTCATTCCCTTGCAGCGACAGCACAGGTCCTGACGGTGAGGCTTCTTCATGTTAATGTGCCTCTGCTTCTTCTCACAGATGCAGCAAGTCTGAGAGCAACCCTGACAGGGGGTGTAAAAGAACATCACCAGCATAAGAAACAGCACAGGCTTTTCTCATCCCTACGGAAGGATTGCCTTACTGAGACTGATAGTGCCTTAGAAATGTGATCCAGTTTATTTAAATGCCCCACACAGAATCTGACTGACCCTGCGACTCCACTTTAAGTCCAAGTGAACAAATCATCTTGCGAAAGTTCCTCAAAAACAAGTTCACGTACCTTGCACAGGATAGATTCCACTCTGTAGGGGTTAAACCCCACTTGGCACTTCCGGCAGAGCTGCTTGTAGTACACCTGCCAAAGCAGTCGCTCTATTTTAGAAATACAATACTCAGCAGGTATTTGTTTGTGCAATGCTCGTTACCACTAACCTTACTCGTTCCAGAGATGCACCATACATAAGCACTCTCCCACCGGATGTTGCACTTTTTGCAGTGGAAAAACCCATACCTCTGCTCCAGGAACTGGAAAAAACAAAGATAAATAAAATGTGTACAAAAGCTTTTTTACCACAGCTGGGTTTTTCCCTGTGGGCTGCACTGACTGTAAACATTCTGGTGATACTTTTATGGAGAATGTGAGTGAGTGCATAGATTTTGAACTTAACTATCGTGATATGTTTTGAGTTTCCCATTAATAATGGCTCTACCCCGTTACCATTCATACTACAAAGTAGTTAATAAACAAGATAGTTTTTCAATTTAAAAACATTTATGTTTAACTTTTATAAATACAGAACAGTCTGGGCAATTAGTATCTTATACTGCTCTTTATTTCTTTGTATTTTTGAACACGTTATGATCTTTTACACTTCTTAAATCTTAAATAAATTTAGTTTCGTTAGATGTTTTTTAGTGTAAAAAAAGTACAGAGTTAAAATCAGAACAAATTTAAATGAGCCTACGGTGACATTTGCCAATTAACTAAAAGAATCTATATTTTCGGATGGATAATAGGTTTTAAATGACAGTCGTACTAATTAGGCTATAGTTTGAGGGCTTGAACCACAGATGACTGAGGGACTTTTCTGAGTTACATCGTGGATTGGAAAGCTAAAGACAGTGCTCATTGCCATTTCCCCACACGCATCCACCTGAAAGTTGGATCCCTTTGGAGACCGGTGGAAAGCTGTCTTGGAGTCTTCTGGGGCTTCCTCGCCACTTTGATCCCCATCGGCCTCGGACGTGGCCTGCTCGGCGGCGGCTTCACCTTCTCCTTCACCAGCGCAGTCTTCGAGTTTCTTTAGGAAGAGCCTGCGGTCAAACACCGGCGAATAGATGGACACGGGCCTCAGGAAGCGCAGGTTGCTCATTGGTGGCGTGTGGCACTGCGCCTTCTCCTCCGGCGTGGACGCATCGGGGCTCATGGGGAGCTTGCAGGGAGTGGGAAATTCATCGAAAAACAGCGTTTTGGGGCCCAGAGAGCACTGGACAATTTTATCCACCCTGGCGTTCACTTGCACGCCGCACTCTTTGGTGTTCGCCTTCTTGAGCTGAGGGGGTAAACTGGGGTTGACCTGGGACAGGAGGGTCTTGTAGAGCTCCAGGTAGTTGAGGCTCTGGGGGTTCATGAAGCGACCATCTCTCTTGCCCCAGTTGCCGACCTGAGCCGGGGAAGCGCAGACAGGGTTACCATATACATTGTATGGTGGAAACGTGGACAGGAACCCCTCCATCCTGGAGCCATGAAACCAGTCCAACTTCGTCCTCGTGAGATTTATAGCCTACGCGTACCTTCTCTAGGCACTGATTGGTTAATTGAGAACAGCGGCGTGCAGGCTCGAATATAGGTAGAGATACGTTGCCCTCTATTATTTATTAATAATAAGGCTCTGTTGACTACAGCAAGAATTGCTGGCTATGCATTTGAAAGTGTAATGGTACATTTTTGGGGCCATCTTTAAAATTTAAGTTAAATTAAAATTGTTTTTATCAAAAAAACTACAGAAAATCTCTGCTGAAACAAGACTCTGTGCCCAATCCACTTCTGCAGCAAGCGCGATGCTTTATTTGAACGATCCAAATCCGAAATGTTATATTGGAGCTCCCCCTATGGGCTGGCTCATGTTGGCCAGAGACCCATCGGAGAAAGACAAAGCAAGCAGGAGATTAATGAGGCATGCAGTTACATCTTTATTTATTTATTTATTTATTTATTTATTTATTTATTTATTTATTTATTTAGTTATTTATTTTTAGTTGGACGTTATGTGAACTAGCTTGGCAAGAGGGTTGTATAACTTCAGTAATATTGCTTTTTTAGTAAAGCCACTGAAGTCAGAAAATCTATCACTTGAAAGCCAAAAATGTGTTAGACGTATTAAAAATGTGAATGAGTAGGTTAGCAAACAAAGGAAATTGAGAAATAAATACCCATGGGCATTGTCCCATAAATGCGATTTTTATTTTTAAAATGTCTGTGTGAATAAATGACTTTATATGGTATATATTCTAACAGTAGAGGCGCACTTAAAACGCCAGAAGCGCCATTCATCAGCAACTATTTATATTTGTAATTCCAGTTTACACGGGATTAACGTAAATGCACCATTACTGTCATATTCATGCGATCATTTTCACGCACAAACCCCTTTAGTTGAATCATGGGTTGGTGGTGAGTTCAGGCTCTGTCGGAATCCTGGGTTTTCCGTTTGATATGCAAAATAGACAACAATGCCTTAAAGAATAGTGTCAAAACATTATCGTTTGGATGTTTAAAACTCTATTTTTAAAACTGTGGGATTAAATGTAAACTCTGTTTAAGAAGACTAATGTTTTATTTGGCAGGCTTCGTGTATTTTATAGGCCTGTGCTAAATAAAATCCACTCTAAATTAATTTAGTGTGGGTTTTTTTTAATGAAAATTACCTGCTTTTATCTTTAAAGTGCGCTTCACGAGGACTGTTAGATATATTACAGGAACTTTATTTTATATGTGTTTGAATACTCGAAATCTTTTTGGAAATTTTTACGAACAAAAACTGAAAAGGACGCTCCGCGCGTCACGTGAAGGGCTCAGCAGAAGTACCCGAACTCGCCCTATAGGTGGCGCTACCCACCCATCGATGGTTTTTACCCACGGGCACTGAATCTATACATATTGGCGCCATTTTGGAGCTAGGAGGGGGAAGAGAGCTGCAGAGGAGGACACGATTTATCACAATTCACCGTAACAGGTAAGAAAATGCACAAAGAAGCGAATCGTTTTGATTGAAAAGCAGCGATATTTTCGGACGTCGTTGCCACAGAGTCGATGTGATCCAGGATGTATCCGCGGAGCTCCCGGGTTTCCAGCGCTAAAAAAGGCGGAGCAGAGCCCGCCTCGCTCGCCTGTGTTCTCGGCAGCCTTGTCCGATTCACAGCGCTGGTTGACCTGGTCCTGCGGCGGAACAAAAAAATGGTTAGCTAGTAAAATAGTAGTCTGCTGACTGGGCTCCCCGCAGCACGAACAGACAGTGGGGGTCGGGTTGGTTGTGTGAGCGGGCTCGGGATATTGATATGGATATAACGGTAGTTAGCCGGTGTGTTTTGTTCGGTGCAGCGTTACTCTCAGTCCGCCCTCTGTCACTGAGATTGCTCTGCTGCTAACGCTAGCTCGGCACGCTAGTTTTTAGCGTGGATACTAGCGAGCTAACAGCAGCTAGATGGATTAGCCACAGTCAACATTACAGCAATAAGGCACTCTGGCCTGAACACGCTGCTGTACCAATAACAATACCCTCTATTCACGAACAGCTTCCCGACTGTGTGATAAACTCACCCACGTGAAATCGGCCTTGAGAATAAATTATTAGCCTAACTCTGGTAGTGATCTCGTAGTATTTTCGTTGTGACGCTCATTATTGCGGGCTTTTAGTGCAAGGCGCATTACTTTTTTTTTGTTTCTTTAAATTGCAGAGACCTGATCCTCTAGCGGTAATTGTGTATTTAAGGCTTCTCGAGATTTTAAAGACTTTTACTTAACGAGTTTGCGCAACAATGACAATATGAACACAAATAGAAGCTTTGGGGGTGAAAAAGTAGCGTGTGATCAAATAGGACATATTTATTTTTGCAGCTAAGTCGCTTCCAGAAAGCTGTAGGGCATCTGATGTGACAGCTATCAGTCTATATATGTATATGAAAAATATAATCTCTGTATATGTTTTTAATTTTATTATTGCTATTGTTTTTAAATCGCTTCATCATCAGCATTGCGTTTTGATGAGCGGATTAAAGATTGTAAGCAGTCTAAAATATCTGATTACATGGCCATGAAACGCTGGGTTAGATATTTGTTTCATGTGGATTTCTCTACGCACACACACACACACACACACACACACACACACACACACACACACACACACAAACAAACAAACAGAAACAAAATAAATAAATTTTTAAAAAATCCTCTTAAAAATAACACAATTTAAAATCCCAAATAGGATTTTAATGTATTCATTCTTTGTGCGAATTGCAAATAAAATAATGCTACAGGCAGAACTCATTTATCAGGAGCTGCTTTGCACTTCTTCAAGAGATAATTTGGCCCTATTTAAAAAATCAAATGCAGGCTGTGCTCCTTTAAGCATTAACTGAATTGTAAACTGAGCTCAATTATGTTTAGTCAAGCTCTTCCTCTTCAAAACCAAGATTTTCAGTTTGTTTCTCTTTGATGGTTGCCTTGTGGTGAATGGATACAGAGGAGTAATGATGTGTGTGCTGCCTAATACCCGTAGAGATGTGATTCAGCCTTCACTTGTCCATTTCATTTAATCTGAGGAAAAGCTCAACTCTTTGAAAGCGTTTCCCTTCTTCAGCCAGTTTCCATCGCTTTGTTTTTGTGAGAGTGCCCGCGCAGAGGTTGACGAGTTCGCCCTTAAAGCTGGCCGGTGTCCGGTTCCCTCTCTGTTTGCTGACATTCACCCTCATCCCTGTGATCACCCAAATGGGAGGGGGGTTAAAATCAAGGATGTCTCTGTCAGAGTTCGAATTAGGTTCAAAGAATGGAAAGTTCTCACATTTCTGCTGGCAGCTGCCTTTAAAAGACAAAAGTGGGAAGAGCATAAGCAACTAATGGGGGGCAGGAAAGGCTTTCGGTGGGGGGGATAAATGTGTTTTTACTGTGATAAACCAGTAATAAGCTGAAAGTAGCTCATGTTCAGGAGGCTGTGTATGGGACAGCTTGCTCCTTTGTGATTATTTAGTGCTGGTTCCCTGGTGGATGGTACCCACGCAGCCTCCTTAGGTTGAGAAATAATCTGCTGTGATTGGCTGCCAGAGCTCAACTGTGTATCAGTGTGGCAGAATGAGAGAGGGATGGACTCAAATTTGGCAGCAGCTGTGGGTGGAAAAGAAGGTCAGAATCAAGCAATCTGGCAGCTTGCCAATGTCCTGTGTGTGTCTGTGTGTTTTTGTAAAAGCTCAGCTACAGAAAACTGTTTGGTTGTGATTCATAACTAGGTTTTGGAGTCTGGTCTCTAAATCAAGCGCTTTTGTCAGACGGCAGACCCACTGACCGAGGCCGCTTCATAAATCAGTTTTTCTTTCGGGGTTAAAAGTAGCTGAAATTGAAGGAACAAACGGTTCAGTTGTGAGAGAAGAAAATCATCTGTTCATTTTTCAGGGCTTCTTATAGATGCATATGTGCAGTGTTTTGTTTTTTTTAATTGTATTTTGTTATGTAGTTGTATTGAATAAAACAACTACATTTTTTTTCTTAACAAGCAGAAGGAGATAATATTAGAGCCAAGTAAAACAAAAAACATTTGGCTAAATTTCATGCTGCCTGGTCTGAACTGTGGATCAGCCTAACATATGCCTGTCAGGGAAGCTGAAGTGAGCAGTTGGATGAGGAGGATCTCGGTTTGGCATTTTGTGCACTTTCCAAAGGAATCGTACAGATTTCCCCACTAAAAGGTACTTATCTGTTATGGTAAATGGACTGGTTCTTCTATGGTGCTTTTCTTTTCTACTTGAGCACTCAAAGTACTTTGTACAACTTTCCTCATTCACCCATTCACACTCATTTATATGAGCGGGGTTTTTTTTGTTTTTTTTTTTTTGTTTTTTTTTACTAAGCTTAAATGCTTTCTGTCTAACACTTTCACACATTCACACTCCAATGAACGCATGAGAGAGCAACTTGTGGTTCAGTAGCTTGCTCAAGGATACTTTGGCATGCAGGCTGGAGCAGCCAGGGATCGAATCACCAACCTTCGAATTATATTGAAAGGTTATATTTTGAAAGCTCCAAGTAGGATACTGGGGTTTGTGAAATGAGTTTTTACTTTTGAGCAGACGTGATGCCTTTTTACAGAGAGATATTGCAGAGGTATTAATAGATATTATTGTAGGATCTTTACTTTACAATATGAAGTACCTGTTGTTGTAATTTGTTGCTATATAAATAACATTGAATTGAATAGAGATCTATATGCACGCATAACCACAGGATTGCAGAAACTAAGATTGGGATATGATCCCTTTTTCCAGAATACCCAACCGTAGTCTGGGTTTCTGCAGTCATATAGCAGTTTGTCACACCATGTCATGCACATTGCTTGACAGCTGTCTGTCATATTGGTGGTTGGTGAGTAATTCCTGGATGTTGCTGGTGGTTATTGGGTGAAATTGGTTACAAAGAAGAGATTTTTGCTGCACCAAAAATCTCTGCAAACGTGCTAGCCGAGCAGTGGTAAACTTGGAAAAAGTGTGAAGAAAACTGCATTTGCCTTCAGAGTAAAACTTGTTTCAGCACGACAGTCAGCAAGTTTTGCAAAAGCCTGGTTTGTACTTTGAAGGCAAACTGTCTCAGTTTTGGCAGTTTTCACATTATCACTGCTACTGGAGGAGTAGCTGGCGAGTGTTTGCAGACAAGCTGGCGTGTTCTGTGCATACTACGAGTGACAGCAGAATCAGCTAGGAACCAAAGCAGCAAGGTGGTTTTCACCAGTTGTGGATACTCCATTTTTCTTTCCTTCATGACCAGTGGTTGCCAGGTGATTGCAGACTGGTCTCTAGGCTTGTGTGACCTGACATTACACATCCAAATTGCCAGTCAAGTTATCAGCATGTGCCTGCATATCCTGAATTGAAAGCACAGTAATTTGCTGCCCTAAGGTGAACTCACAATGGGTTTGAAGTGTGCCTCATGTGCCTTTAGCTGGTGTCCATATCTCTCTTTATGGACAGATTTTGTCAATAGGATAGCATCATAGTGTGGATGTGACAGTGAGCAAAATGAAGGCCAAGATCATTGGTGTGTCATTAAATCAGGTAACATTTTCACGACTACTAAGTGCACATGGGTTTTTTGCTATGTTAACATATCCTGAATACACCAGAGGCCTTTGCTATGAAGAAAGATTTGGATTGATCCAAGCACCGTCAAGCTTTTACCCAGTTTTCAGTGTGATCAGGTGATTAAGAGTCTAATTCTTAGTGGGGTGCATTGTAATGGTAAGTTATTCTGGAGATCTAACCTGCTTACCTGTTGGTTGACTTATTGAGATAATGGCCACCTTTGTATGACCGCTTAAGGGCTCATTATGGTTGCTGCAGTGGTCATTGTGCACACAAGTAGTGACGTCATCATTTATATCACCAGTGAGGGCGCACTGGGCTGGCTCCAGTATTCTCCTAAGCGGCAGAGGTGTCACCACTCATACAAAACCTCCACATCAGTGTTATTACTGGAATACAAAAGTCTTTTGGGGTTTTTTTTGTCTTTCCAACGTCTCCCTTGGTATAATCTGGAAATCTTTTGCTCTGATGAATCATTAGATCATTATCATACACTCATTCCTTCAGTGTGTTCAGTGTGTGGTGATGCCACAGATGCAAGGTTGCAAAAACTGAAAGCCCCATGATATGCATGAGGGCTGCTTGCTCCATGGCATGTGACGTTTCGGTGATGCTCTCAGTTTTTTTTTTTTGTTTTTTTTTCTCTCTGGGGGGGCTGCTTAAAGAGGTTGTACATCGGCATAGTAGTGCGGTGTGATGCCCTAACTGCTCTAAAGTATGGAACTCCAAAGCTTCCTCAGGGACAGCTACCTTGCCATGTTGACAAATCTATAAACCACGTGATTGGACGGTCTGTCATCACATTCAAAAGGGCCCCATTAAACCTGAAAATGCAGAGAATCACGAATGTCATTGTCTAGGACTGAAAGCGACAGTGACTTTGTGTGACGAGTTTAGGTGCGAGACAAACTGAAGCATACCCAGATCATTAAGCACAGTGTGAGTGCATGCCAGCGGGCGAGTCGGAAAGGGGCGGATACTTGGGCACGACACAAAGTAATCACATCCCCAAGTAGGGAGCTAAATTTCATTATGAGATGTGGGAGAGTCTGAGAAAATTAACAAACAAACTCCTCCACAGAGACGCACAACAGCGAGCAGCTAACACCTCTGCTGATTATCATAGCCGCCACTAAAGTTGCAGAGAAATATCAAGCTAGAACATCTAACCTGTGTGTGTTAACACTGACGCTTTTGCGGTGTGGTTTTTGTATATGACTCACAAAGGTAATCATTATCACTCACTCTGAAACTTGATTGCATTATTTAAACCGCCATCTGATCTGATTTCATTACTGATGTATGACTGACTATGTGCAAGTTTGATTTTGATTCATTTTATTTTAAATAACTAAAATTATAAGGAAATAATGAGATGTATGTAAATTATAATTGTATATAAAAGATGGCCCACCAGAGTTACATAGAGTCAAAGGAAGCGTCTTCAGATTGCTTGGTTTGTTGTTGAGAAACCCATTATATGACTCTTTGAATACTGGCTCCTTTAGTCAATGTTTCTTTGGACAGCATAGCAAATTATAAATTGCTTCCTATTACATGTGATGCAACAATTTACCATCTTGCTATCCTGAGGGGACTTTATGTTCTGATGGTTCTCTGGAAATTGAATTGAATTGAAAAAGTAAACGACTGCAAAATGAGTCGGTGCACTCACGATCTTCGGCTAAGTACCTACATTCACATTAATCTGCTTCATCTATTAAATATTTTTACATGTCTGCGTTGTTAGCTGTTTTTTTGAGTTTATGTTAACGGCTAGAAAACTGACATGAAAATAGACCAAGACGTGAGTCTGGAGAAAATTACTGTTTTGGTTAATAGCAGCATTTCTGAGCTGTAACCGAGGAAAGCTGCCATGTCTTGGATTCTAGTTTCTAATATCAGGGTTTTGATATATTTAAACCAAGCAGCTCACTGGGCCTAAACATTGTGCAAAAGCTACAAGAGCTGCAGACATTTTGTTAGTTAATGTCAGCCTGCTGTTCCCTTTAAGCCACAACATGTTTTTAAAAAACAGCCTGCAAAGATTATAAAGAACAAGACAGATGTTATGACTTAGTACCCTTATTACCACTAATTAGGGTTGGCTAAATCATGCCAATGTACTCTCACATGTACACTTTTTTCTCTATAGCTATTAGTGTTGTCGTGGAGGGTAGAACAACAAGAACTGAGTGTCATGAAGTGCCCACAGGGGAGCACTGCAAAGCTAAATTCAGTCAGCGAGGTATGTCGAGCTTAAAGTTTGAGTTCTCAACATTACAGATGACTCGCTTTTTGCCTAGCTAGAAAAACCTGGCCCAAAGCAGGTTACATTAAGAGTTGAAATAGTCTGTAGTACCATTTTTAAGTAATTGTGTCACAGGCTTCTGACTTTATTAGATAGGGGGCAGAAAAGGGGCAGCGAGGGCCATCAACATTTTATATATGCAAACTGCTGGATCATGTCGTACTAATGCTGCAGAGGTTAAGTCACAAGTGATCAAAATGATTCACAGCACTGTCCATGCATTCAGTTGGTTGCTCGTGATCCTAAAGAGCTGTCAAGTCTGTTTTTAAACTGCTGTAATGCCCACAAATGAGAAAATGAATCAGTTCATTTGAATCACCAAGAATATTCAATCTGTAAAATTAATTTTACTTTGATCTGACTAAAAACTAATTTGATTTCAACCTTCTCTGTTATTAGACTGTGGTACCGTGTCAGAACTGAATGCACTGATGTTTAAATGCTTTCATTTTAAAGCCTGAGAGCACTCAGAGTGCACCAAGTGGGGGGGGAAATACAGATATCTGCTTAAAAGATTAACTGTTTTCTGCAGCTTTGCTCTTTTTCCATATTTGCCACTGTTAACTTCTGCAGTAACATTTTTTTTGTAGATCTCTATCACATGTTCCTCTGATAATGTCTCTGACTGAAGTAGGCTGCACTCAGTTTATACGTTTTGTGCAGAAGAAGAGTTAAATTATGCCTCTTTTTGTCTGAGAGCACACGGAGCCTGAAGCACAAATCCCGGGTTAACAAAGAAAGCCGATAACCGCTTCTGTGATACCTGTTATCTCTGACTGGGATTTTGTTAAGCCAGCTAATACAAAGAAAGCCTAGCTATGTCAAAATGATTTCATAGTGCACCACTCAGCTCATTCAAGCTCTTGGTATAGTTATAAACCTTAGCCGGGCTTTAGTTTGTCTGACAATTCAAGCTTTAGGTGAAGAGTAAATTCTTCTTACTGGGTGCACACATTTCTGTTGCTTTTAATGTCATTAATGGGGAAAAAGCCACAGTGGGAATGGTTCATTTAGGTGTTTGAAAGGTGCCGCATGTATTATCTGGTTAAGAGCAGCTAAATTGGACGTCAAAGCACATTTTGTATCATGTGAATGCCCAAAAACGCAAACTGGGTGTAAATCCGTGAAATGCTTGTGGCTGCGGTAATGAAATGTGGAGCACAATGGTAGCAGAAGCTCACAAGGAAGGGAAAAAAAAATCAGCCTTGCTCTCTGAATGCAGCAATTTCATCCTGGACACAGCTTGTAGGAAGCTATTGCTGTGCTGTGAATATCTCGCTGAATATTTCAGAGGTTGCTCTCTTTCAGGCTGCTTTAGAAGCTTTAAAGTAAAAGATTTCCTGTGGGTCTCGAGAAGTTAACATTGTGCCTTTTCA